>NW_011338822.1:50568-81377 GCF_000735185.1 Notothenia coriiceps | reverse complement strand
CTTCTGGCGACTAGATTTATGATTAGAAAATTATAAAAGTAGGGTAGACATGTGGATATTATCCGGCTGAACAAAACGTGATCCGTCTCTTAAATGTGTGTCAACCACAGACCTTATTTCGAGCTATTTTCCAAAATCCTATGGAGAAAATGCATTGTTTTTTTGTCGAAGGAACCGTAAGGAGTTTACTTCCGGGTTTTAGGACGCGTCACTGTGGCACTCTATTGGTATACCGTTAAGCCGCTGGACAAACGGTGCTGCTATTGGTATATGAATTACGCTACTTCCTTAGTTTAAACAATTCTGGTTGGTTGGGAACCCTCATCCCATGTGACGTATACGGTTTGGTTTTTAAACGGGCAGAAGCAACATCTTGCTAGAAACAGCGTCTCAAGGCTTCTTAACATTTAACAACCTATTAATGATGCATACCCACTTAACGGGAAGACACTCAGCTAACAGACGATATTAACCATTTGACCTACACGGAACAGAAGTCCAACACCAAGAGTCTAAATCAACAGTTAGCAAAACGAGCTAACTGGGCTAACGGCTACTTTAGCACATAACTGGCAAAAGTGATCTTTTATCTGCACAAACATATCACATGAAAGCTGAGATTCCACAGATTCCATTGGTATAAGTCTCATCATTGTACAAACAAAACTCACTGAACTAGCAGCCAGGAAAGAGCAAGAAAACATCTTCACTTTACGTAGCCATGATGATAATTATGTCTTATCTTTGCTGTTTTGTGATCAAAAGTTGTGTTCAAGGGCATAAAAACGGTTAATCCAATGTCTCTGTGTAACTTGAAATGGTCATGTTTACATGTATTTATGAACCGCCCCCCTTCAAGAGACACACTGTCAAACACTCATACATGTTTGGTATGACATTGAAAAAGTTACATTAAACAATAAATACAAATAAATTATCTTGTAATCATGTCTATAATTTTGAGCACCAAATTATTGAAAAGTATCGATGAGAGTATCGAAAAATACCGGTATCGATAAGCATTATTGTTATTGGTATCGATAAAATCCTAACGATACCCATCCCTAGTTGGAGTTAATAGAAATTAAATATGACCAGAAAAATATATGAAAGTCTTCAATCTTATATAATATATTAATCTTAAAGCCCTTAAACATTTTCAAAAGGTATAGGTAGAGAAGTAAAGGAATAATTCGGATTTATTCCCCTAAATGTAATGGAATCATTCCTTTTCGTATCGCCCTAGCTTTTGAAATACATTTCCATTGATATGAAGGTTTCTTCACACAATTTCTGAAAGCACTCTTTGTCAAGATGGCTTTAGTTTAACAAGAAACTGGCTAAAACTTTAAGTTAAAAATAATATTCCTGTGTTAGGAAGATTACTATTACTTACTATTACTTATCAAATACTTGAACTTCTAATAGTTAATAACACTCTCCAAATAATTTGTCAGGTTGATTTCTATAGGGAATATTATTCCTCACGTCTACTTAAATTGATCCTGTGATGGATAACCAAAAAAGCAAGTTAAAGAGCTTTAGCTACAAAGGTACAATGCCAAATGTTTTTATTTTCTTACACAGACTTTTCAAACTTGAATACTTACAACCTTTGCCATGACAGTGATTTAACCACACACCAGAAGTTTGCAATTTTACCCCACGGACAGAAATAGTGGACTTTGTTTCGGAAAGTTTAACAACTGCAGTGGCCAGAGTGAACAACCTGTTTCTATGTTCAGGCAGGAAATTGAGAATATGGCACCATTTGGCACAACCGAGGGAGGGTGTCGTTTCTATCAACTGAGTCGCCTCTGTGTATAACCAGAGGCCCCAAAGGTTTTTCCCAGGAAAGCAAATGGGAACTGTTTCGAAAAACAAAGCAGCAGCATCTTGAGGCCATTGTTTGTTATTAAGGTTTAATGGTTAACAGGAAACATTAAGGAGGCTCTGCTAGGAAAACCCCAAGAGCCAAGCCCTTATTTACCATTACATCCGCTATTCTACAAAAGAGGAGATGAAAACATGATAGTAAACCTATATTTTAAATGCTATTTACTTAGCATATGGCCTCTTTTTTCAAGCTTCAAGTATATCAGGGTTTCCATGGCTCAATTCTGGAAGCCATCCACATCTGCAAGCCTCGATAATGAGGTGAAGCATGTCATGGCTCCTGGCATTGCCAACACCTATGCAGTTAATTTGGTCTATAATAATGCAAATTAGATTCAACTCGTCTACCTTCATGTCACGGCCTACAGGGCCATCTATTTAAAATATTCCACAAGCTTGTGGCTTAGTGGTTACAGCAAATTCCAAATAACCGCTATGTCCTGTGTTCGATTTCTGGCTTAGGGACCTCTGTTGCATGTCATACCCTTCTGTCTTTCTTCTCCCTCTGTCCTCTGTCAAATAAAGACCAACAGGCAACAAATAAATTCTTCTTCTTCTTCTTCTTCTACCAGCTCTCTTAACTCATGCCAGGTTTTAGCGACCATGTGAAACCTGGATTATGGGTCTCAAGGATTTATTTGGCAACATGTCAACGGAGATGGATTCGGCTGCCTAATAACCACTGGGGAGCCGGCTCTCACAGCCTGTGGTGGTGTTCATGGGGGCGGCTCACGAGACAGAAGGGGTCGCCAGCTGAGAAACAAAGACAGAGCTTCATGCCAGCAGATCTTCTTCCTTAGGTTTGTCAGACAAGGTGAAAAAGGATCAGAGGCAGGACGGAGGAACTGGCCTTGGCCTGTCAACACTTTAGATCCCTTATAAGAGCTAGTGTTAAAAATGCCTGGAAAGTCCTTAGTAGAGGGCTGGTGGGTTGAGGTTTTTTGGGGGCTTATCCTTGCCTTCCTGTGTGATATTGTAAATACTGACCTTGAAGAGACGAACCCATCCATCAATAGCCGCGTTCACACCGCAGTACTTTTCCCACTTTAGTTCCGATATAGTTCCGAAATGTCGCGTTCACACCAAAAAGAGCCGGAACTAACATTAGTTCATGAGAACCTTTTTACCCCCTTTTCCGTTCCTGCTAGAGAGCAGGGACTTTCATGCGGCTCTCTTGTGAGAAAAGAGCTATATTTCTGATTGGCTGGGCGGATTGCAAACCACGCCCCGTAAAACCCAAAAAAGTGTTGTGAAGCCACCATTTTATTATACTCGCATTAGCATTAGCATTAGCCCAGCGCAGAAACGCAGAGAGACTAAGTTATGGCAACACAAAATAAAACATGGGAGCGTTGGAGATGAGGAGGTGTCGGCGTTCTGGCGATTTACTCGGAAGGCTTCAGTAGAAGCTGCTGGGTGTCCCAGCAGCTTCTACTGAAGCCAGTCCCCAACTCCGGGGACTTCCGGCCGGGGATTTTGGGCGCCAGTATACGCCGTGAAGTTGTTTGCGGCCTGCCAGTAAACCCAAAGCAGAAGAAGAAGAAGTGACGTCAGCGGCTTAATTTGCCTAATCCACCCCCAGGTACTTATTCCGGTGTGAACGCGATCTGTACTTAGTTCATCAGAACTAAAGAGTTCTGATGAACTAAGTTCTCATGAACCTTTGTGGGAAAAGTACTGCGGTGTGAAAGCGCCTATTGAAACAAGGGGTTGAGCGTGTGTGCATGATGTGTGTGAGGGTGATCCTTTGTGTGGATGTGTGTGAGGGTTTTTAATTGATGCTTACCTCTCTCTGTTGAATTTGAGTGAATGGAGGACAGCCGGTCGCCTCTGACGGAGATTCCACAAGTGAAGCGTGTCATCTGCACAGGCTGTGACCAGCGCCCCCTGAAATAAAAAACAAAAAAGGGAAACATTTGTACCGAATCATTCTACACAGAGGACATCTCGCCCTTTCAAATTAACCCATGTGTTGTAGTCCTGGTGGATTGGACTGTGAGCACAAAGTGGAAAAACACAACAGATTCTGGTTTTAAGGCATCCAAGACACACAAAAGATCAAAATAATCTACTTGTTCAAAAACATTTAATTATAGATTATGTTTTATCGTTTGGCGTATAACAAAAAGGTAAGTATGTCCATCCCAGTTCCTCAAAGTCCAAGGTGTTATATCGGTGTTGTTGTAACAAATACATTTGAGTGTTTATGTGTGAAATAGTTGTTAATCTTTGCAGTTTTATATTGCTTTGTCGAGCTAGCCATCCATCTTAGAGAGAATCTAAAACAGTTTTGGCCAGACATTTAAATGATTAGTTCACCCACATTATGGAAAAGAAAAAGGCATTTAAACATAAAGGAATCCATGGAACCTTGCACTTAAAAAGCGAGTGTTTGAGTTGAACGACTGTAATAAACCAGCTATTATAACATTGTCATTTTAATCAGTGAGTATTTAAAGGTGAAGTATGTTGAAATATTGGTGCAAAAACACGTATACATCATAGACATGTTGATGAAAATTGGGATGGGACATTCTTTTTCAAATGATGTCAGCTGGTCTCCCAGTTCTGAGGATTGTAATTACTGTACATTGTAATTCCCAGTGTGGCTGTGCTACGACGGGAGCCCAGGGAGAATTAGCTTTAGATTACAAACGTAATCGCGGGATTAAAGACTGTACAGTGCAGGGGAGGATCAGAACATTCTTCCCCAATGATTTCCATATTGGGGAAGAATCCCCCCTCCCACTCACTGAATCCATCACTTTGTACAGCCTTACTATTTATTCTAAAATACTTTAGTTATTTAAAGTAAGAAGCAAAAGACTGCATTTAAAACAATACAATGCGTTGGGTATTCTGTGGACTATGGAAGCATATTCTTAAAACACTATTGTAACATGTCCTTTATTATTTCACCCTCATCCATGTTCTAAATTTGATTGAATGACCTTCACTTTTCAGAGCCACCTGGGACTTACATCTCTCTTAAAATCGTGACAGCTAATTCACAAGAGCCTATTAGCAAAGTGAGCGATAAAGCCTTCTCTATGAGATGAACGTAATTGATCCTCCTACATGTATTCAACAGAGTAGAACGATTTAATGAATAACGTCATTATTTGAGCCTTTTCCACCTACTGCCTCATATTCTTTGACGACCCTTTCTTCAAACATAAAAAAAGTTATGTGATTCTCTTCTCTAGCTGTTTAAAATGTCTCTGATCTGATGATGATTACCTGGCACGAAATTTGGAAATGAAAATGTCTGTTCCCTGCTTTGATTTTCATTTTCATATTAAACCTTACCAAGATTTCAATAATTGTCTTTAAGTTTCACTCTATTTTTCATCATAATTTCACCCTGATTACTTTTATTTTTTAGGAGTTTTCATTCATTTCCTGACTTTCAGCTCCATGTTGCCTTGACCCTAAAGCATAAGGTTGAACGATTCATATTAATCTTATTTTCACAGATTTCAAAAGATACACTGAAGATTGTGATGCTGTTACATGGAAGACTGAAAGGTGGAGCAGCTCTTGAAAAAAAATTACAACAGAAGGGTGAGAAAAGAGAACATGACAGGGAGAAAAGCTCCATTATAGTATCATTCCTCCTGATGCCTGGATGTCAACACAGGCGAAGTGAACAGGCACATTGACATTGCACAGCAGGAGGTAAATGACAGGCAGCCGGGCCAAGAGAAAATTGCACAACAAAATCATCAAGAAGATCGCTTAAGGAGAGATTATGTGTATGTGGGTTTAAATGATGGAGTATTTGTATACAAATTGAGTTCCCTTATTGTTTTGCGATACATACTCTTGTAGCAAAGAAGGTATTTTTAAAAGGGATCATTCTTACTTTAGTTACGTACTTTTGATTAAATTTGATCAATGGGAATGCCTGTCTATAGCACTTGTTAAACAATATGTCCTTTAGAGGATCTATTAATGCTCATTTGTATCAATACGTAGGCCTAATAGAAAGCTTAGTATTTATTTCCTTAAATAATCGTGTTAAAAGTATAGAGCAAAATAGCCAGACCTACTTCCTTGTTTTTTGTATTTAAGAGGGGGAAAAAAGAAGGGAAAAGTAGCATTTCAGATAATAACACTCTGGTCGTTCATCTGGTGCTGCAGGCTAATAGTTGTCAAACCTGAAGTCACTTTAGGTCGTGTCAAAGGTTAATCAGGTGTGTGTCCTGCTGCCTCAATGTGTTAACACCTGTTCCATCTGTCTACTCCTGCTTCTCTTCTTTGTCCTCAACACCTCTTTACAAATGGAGGAAATAGGATTCAACACTGAGTATTAGAGCAGAATGAAAATCTCAAAGGTTTTAATTGATATAAATGTCTGTAAAGTTACAATGAACTTTATGAACATGATAGTGATGGAGCTTGTGGCCTGGGGGGGTTTTGGCGTCCTACTTAGGTAAATCACCAGCGTTTATCATCATTCAAATGAATCACTCTGCTGCAAAGATGACAAATGTTTCCTGTTCTCGGTTTCAAGAAATGTAGGAGGAAAAGGATCTTTATTTATAATATTCAATAACAACATTTCCCAGAAACATGATTTCCCTGCCATTGTTCAAAACATGAATCAACATTAGAGTATTAGGAAATCTAAATGCACCTTCACTAAATTCCAGATACTGGCCTCATACCTCATTAGCAGCAGATGGCGAAGTGTTTCAAAAACATAATTTCTTCTCCCTTTCATCAATTTTAAAGCTGTAAAATCTCAAATGATTGTTGATGTTTAGTGTCAGCGATTTATGTACAGACTGATAAAACCAAAAACGACAGAAGAAAGTTTTTGTGACAATAATCAATCATCTCTTGTTGACTTTTACCTATTGAGTACTAGACTGTGTGTTTTGTTTAGAAACGAGCATCTGTACAGCGCTCCTGAGAATGCCTTCTGTAATCCAGCTCTCAGCACGGCACACAGATCCTTCTCACCTTTCCTTACCTAAGCAGTCTCCCACCTCCTCCCCCGCCACCATCCAACCTCATCTGCCGCCAACCCTCAGCAGCCCCCTCAGCCTCTAAGATGTATTATTCATCCACGAAAAATAATGTATTCCAAATAGGCAAACAAACCTGTTAATTAGCCTATTCATGCCTACACCGACACAGTGACAGAAAAGTAAAATTAATATTCTCCTCATCAATAGCAAGAGGCTGAAGAGGACGACGAGATTATGACTGCATAATAAACGATTGACAACTAGACGCGCTGAGAGCAAGAATATACATTAAACATGCACAAGCTCATCATTCACAGGTACCTGCAAGAAGTGGCCTCTTCGGTGGGTTCATACATCTAATGGGAATAAGTCATTACACCTCAGTGGATGTCAAGAGGCTGGCAACTCAACCATTAGCAGGGCCGCCGACAGCCCACACACTGAACCCAAGAGAGGGCATCAGCATACTGCACGGCTATTAGTCACTCTGTCACACCGTGAAAAGACCTACAGGAGGCACGGTGATAGGTGCTTAGTTAGGATAAGGGAGACTGGGGGTAAGCGGATATGCACATATGTAGCAGACAAACACAAGCAAACAGACATAAACACACACACACACACACACACACACACACACACACACACACACACACACACACACACACACACTCTACACACACTACTGACTGCAGACAGTGTGTAGGCAGTGGTACTTAGATCTTATTCAGCTTTCATTTTTTTGGTAAAAGCTAAATAATTACTAAAAACTAAATGTACTCAGTCTGTGGATTTTAGGGCTGTACCCGAATATCCGAATATTCGTTCGTTGGAGTACTATTCGGGTTTCAATTTCGTTATTCGGATATTCGTTTTGTTTGTTTTTCCCCCGTTTTATTTTCCAAATTGAATTTATTATCTCCAATATCAACGTAAGAGCTTGTGCCTCTTCGGGGGGTGCTAACACTTAACCATAAACGTTATCGTTTACTTTCTCCGTCTTTATATGTAGATATTACTTTTCTCCGTTAATCTCCGTCATGTTTCCAAAGCAACAACAACTTCCTGTCAACTGCGCTAACTCTCCTTCAAAATAAAAGCATCTCCATAAATAGGAAGCCAAGCCAAATTACACTTAAGACATATACAACTGCAACGAAAGTAACACAATGCGATATCCTTTTCAATTTCAAAGAACACAAATTGGGTTACATTAATAAATAACTATAAAACAACAATGCTGTAGAATAACAACATGAATGCCGTGAATAAACCGAAATACACGTGTTGAACGGGTTCGCGAGCCCGAAAAATGGTATGCAGGGCAGCCATAGTGGATTTTGCTGATAATACTGTATCACTGGATTATATTTGAATCTTGCAACTGACAATATTACTGACTTTTTTTACATCCAGGTAACTAAATCTATAATATACATCATAATTCTTAAAATGTTTCACGTTTTGTACTAATAATAAGAACATGCAAAGTAACTGCTAACTAAAACCATCACATACATGTTGAGGAATAAAAGGTACAATACTTGTATGAATTAGCATAAAATGGATAAAATAATTGCAAGTACATCAAAATTGTACTTTTTTTTAAGTGAGTGTTTTATTCACTACTTTTATTTTTTTCAACATATTACATCATTTTGTATTTCTTCCAAAAAAATAATAAAAAACATGTATAATCATAAAAAGTGGATGAAAGTTGGTTGTCATCACATATTATATTGCATCTCCACTCACACAAGCATCTACATCAGGGGTCTCAAACTCAAGGCCAGGGGACCAAATCCGGCCCGCGACTTCATTTTCTGTGGCCCCGCAAGAGCTTGCAAATAATATAATAAGTTTATTATATGGTTACATGCCACTTTACAGAAGCAGGTTGCCCATAAACTACATGTCCCGCAATGCATCTCGTTTTGTGACATGCGCACTGAAGAGACTTGCAATTATTTGCCCTGGACTTCTGCTCTCAGACGTAGTTAATTACTAAGTTATTATCCCATCCGATAATAATCCAATTCAGAGGCAATAATGTCATATAATACATTATTTTACATGTATATTATATATTTATATAGTTACAACCGGCCCTTTGAGTGCAACCTTTATGCGAATGTGGCCCGCGATGAAATTGAGTTTGACACCCCTGATCTACATACTTGCAAAATTGTACTTAAGTATAGTACCTGAATAAATATATTTAGCACCCACAAACATGTGGGTGCTTGCACACTTAGTCCCACACAAATACTCACACAGGCCTAAAAAGTCAATACCTGTCACACAAGCACAATCACAGCCCTCTTCAGGCCCATCCACCTCCATTTGCCTCAGACACATCACAAGTAGGCGAATGAGTGAATGAGAGGTGGGCTGAAAGAGCCAGTGGGCTTGAAAAGAAACAGAGTGGGCAAGGAAAAGGAGCCGAGAGAGGCAGCAAGAGCACGTAGATTACAGCGGAATAAAAGAGAAACAAGAACGAGAAAGACAAAGGAAACGCGGCTTTGTGTTCTTCACCCGTTTGACTCGCTTATGCTCTTTGACTTACAAGAGGGGCTTTTTCTCTAATACACCCACCGTATTTTGTTAGTAAACAGTCAGTAGGGAAAAAAAGCAGTGAGAGATCTTATTTTAGGCCGAGAGAAACCAATCAATATCCTTCAATAAATCATGTTCATATGGTCATGATCCTTAGGCTAAATAGTTTATTATAGTGTGTAGGCTCCTGCCAATCTCTATCAACAGAAGTATGTTTGAGTACAGGTAAGCCAGCGTCCACAGGCAACAACTAAAGGGTAGATAAACAGATAAGAAAGCATTTGAGTTTGTTTCAAACTAATATGTTCGACTCATTTGGAACACTTCTTATCAATCTTAAAGAAATTAATTCAAGACAATCAGTTGAATTGACAAAATAAACCAATTGTGAAAAAGGAAAAGATCAGTTTATGCACAGAAAGACTGGGCTTGCAACACACTCATCTTTCATTTGATTGTTACCATATATATCTTTGTGAGCTGCAGAGCCCTTATGTGGCTGTAGGTGAAATAATCTTCATTAATAAAGATAAGTGTTTTTTTAGACAGGTCAAATAAAATACCTGCTGTGATCCCACTGCAGCAGCAAAGTGTAGCTTTCCATTTACACATAAGGCACAGCAACGCAACTTTATGATTATTAAAAACATATTTTTCTCTCGAAATTTAACAACAACACTTGGGGGGAGAATTTACGTTGCTTCCGTGTCACTGCAAAGTGCATCCCAAAATAAATTAGTCTGTGCTGATAAACTTTATTTTTCGTCTTATTTGCATGTCCCTAAAGCTCCACAAATCAACTTTTTTTTTTTTTTAAATCAATAAAAAAAAGGGTCCTTCTATGGGTAACTAACTTGCAGCAGCTACATCTCAAGAAGAAAACTTCATGGTGCAAAGAGTTAGAAGACATTTGGACCCAGGAAGTGGACATGTGGATATGCTAAAGAGTTCAGTCGTACAGTACAGCTTTAAAAAAATCACAGCTTAACAAAATCATGCTCATGGAGTGTGGCTTACCTCATTGATGAGGAACTGCAGTTGAAGAACAGCTGATCCACTCTCATGCTGACAGTAGCAGTCCACTCCGGGTCGTCCCAGTCTGATGACATCACAGAGTCAAGGAAATGTACACAACAAAGTTGAAGGCAAAAACAGAACACATGTATGTGTTAGTGATTGATGTGCACGGAAAATGAGAGACAACATATTCAACACTTTAAGTACACTGCACCAGAGGCTGAAGAACTTCTCAGATCTTAAGTAAAAATGTTTTAACAAGTATAAGCATATAAATATACTTTGTTGCAGTAAAGTTGTAGATAACTTTAATGAGGTTTTATACTGCCACATATCTTAATCGTTGATAGTATGCTATAATTCATTAGTTGCTTACTAATATAAAACTGCAAAGTAAGTAGTCATCTAGTCAAATAAATGTATTGAGTAAAAGGTACACTAATTGCTTCTAAATTGTAGCAGAATTGAAGTATGAAGTAACATGAAATGGAAATATTCAGGGAAAGATGTTTGTGTTGAATGAGAATGAGCATGCACCAACTGTGGCTGCTCAGAAACTGCTTGTGCCGCTGGTCTTGTATCAGCAGCCAGGTGGTATCAATTAAAATCCAGTCATAATGGAAGTCTGGATTTTGAAAAGTTGCATTGAGATGCTTGAGGTTTGCTGACACCTCTACTGGGCCTCTCTTCACATCTCGGGAAATCAAGTTTGGAGTGAAACCTCTGTGCAAGCACTGATGAGGAGGAAAACAGGTCTGCGCCTGGCTCTGCACTTCACATCTACGAAGGCTTCCAGGAAATGATTCTTGTTTATTTTCCTCCAATTGTCAGAAAGAGAACACCTTTCAAATAGCCAATGTACTTTTTTCAATTTGTTAAATTTTAAAAAGGTGAAGCCCTTATGGCAGAGGTTTTGATTGAAAGACGTGGTGATTGAGAGATTACCAGACAATACTAAAGTATCCAAAGCTTAAAGGAGCCCTATTATGCTCATTTCAGGTTTCATATTTGTATGTTGTGCCTCTACTGTGACATTCATGTTCAAAAAGCTCTTTATTTTCCTCATACTTCTGCAGCACCTCTTTTCACCCTATGTCTGAAAGCAGAGCCCAGTCTGCTCTGATTGGTTAACTGGCCAGCTCTGTTGTGAATGGTTAACTGCTTCGAGATGTTCTGCTCCTTAGCCTATCAAATATAATGTGTTGAAGTGCTAACCAATAAAAACGTGAGTGGTACATAGTGATGTAACAATGTTAGGGTATAGTTTCAGGCTGGGGGGAGTGTGTGGGAGAGAAACTCCCTCTGGAACTTTGGGATTTCAGTCATGCATCAAAACCTATATAACACTATGTGAAAACCCTTATTTCCAACATGTTGCCAACAAATTAGAAATCTTAGAAAACACAATCAAAAAGCATGTGACTACAATTAAAAAAATACATAAAATATCCTACAACAAAACCAGGGCAGCTTTAATTGCAACATCATTGCAAATTGATCAAATCATCTTAAACCCTGTTCCAAAGCCCCTCTCATATTTAAAGACTTAATATGTAGCAAGTGGCTCAACTGTAAAATAAGGAACTTCTGGCTACAACATTCACCAGGCGAACGCACACTGTCCCTGGTATTATAGTTATGCTGAGTATGGACCATTGTTATCTAGACCCTCCAGAAAAACGCGATTCTGCGATCGCAGAATTTACCGCATAATCAGCCAAATGGCGCAGATTTTTAAAAAGCCGCATATTTATCAAAAGGCCGCATAATCCCCGCATTTTTCCACACAAAGTTGAGAAGAAAAAAAAGTTAACTCGTCTTGACGTGACGTCATCAGCTCGCGCATCACAGAATGTAAACAACACTGTATAGAGCTAATTTACCAACGAAAATTTCTACTAAAGACCGGGCAAAAAGTGGGGGGAAACTATTCTGCACCCCGTGCAACTGTGTGTTGCAGCATAAGAGAAAATCGACGGTGGCGACCCACTTTGATTCATTCAAACATTCGAAAATGCTTTCTGCTGCTGCGGACAAGAAAGCCAAGAAAGCCAAACGACTCACGTTCACCCAGGCATCAACCTCCAAAACCCTTTCGAGGGCTACAAGAAACGAAGTGAGTAGCCTACAAGATTGAAGCTGGTCAGATAACGAACGAGTAAATGAAAACAGAATGAGGCGAAGAAGTGTGTGTGTGTGTGGGGTGGGGGGGGGGGGTGTGTGTGTGAGATTAAAATAGCCCAATTGCTTTTACAATAAATAAACATTGAATGTGTTTAATTGAATAGTAAAGGGGTTTAACGTTAGTGGCAGGGTGTGTGTGAGAGAGAATAAATAAGACAGCCCAATATTTTAAAAAATTGTTATTCTTTTCCCCCGCATATTTAGCATATTTCGCAACTTTCCGCATATTTCCTAACTTCCCGCATAAAACCGCATAAAATCACATAAAACCCCGCATGTTTAATCGCATAATCAAGGATTTTAGCCCGCATAATCAAGGAATTTAGCCCGCATAATCAAGGATTTTTGCCCGCGTTTTTCTGGAGGGTCTAGTTATCTGACAATACAAATATTCAGGAGCATACTCATTGATGTTATTGTACATAATGTACTGGCAGCAGTCCTACCCTCCTTCGGAATGTATTACTTCCAACATGAGTTTGAGGAGATGTTGTTCATAAATACAGAATAATGTTTTGCATCATTTGCAGTTTCCTACAAGGTATAGCTGTCACACTGCCAAGCAGAACATGCATAATGGAAATGACAGCGTATCAATGATTACAAGGGAAGTTTCCTGAGAGAAAAGTCGAAATGTCTAGTGCCATGAAAAAGGGACTTGTGTTTGCATTTAGATATTATTTTAACAGCAATCCATTCACAGGCAAGTTCTTTTTCCAATATTATTCCAACACTAATACACCAATAAATATATTGTAATATACATGTTAAATATTATAGCACAATATTCTAAATGTAACTTAATTTCCTATATCTATATTTTATCTGATTTAATTTGATCTTTTATTGGACATTTTATTTCACCAATTTAATTTGTATAAATATCTTTTTTGCATTTTAATTGCACATATTTTAACTTTACATGTTTATATCAATAGTTTTGTTATAATCTTTCATTTATATTTTATGTATTTTTATTCTAGTCTAGAGAATACTATATTGACAGAATGTGGCAGTTTGGTTAATAACAGGTGTGGTTACCAGAGGAAGTGAAATCCCCAAGTGCATCCTTCAAAGCAGGTGGAAAGCAGCAGGCGGAGGATATGACACAACATGAAAGCAGAGCCAGTTGGATCTGGTACAGTAGCAGTTATTTAATCACTACATGTTCACAAGTCACTGTACTGGCAGCAGAGCTCGAGGTACAGCGCAGAAGCACATATGACCCATCCTAGATCAAAATGACCCTATTATGTCTCGCAAATTGCCAACATTGTTCTTCTTGTAAAACGGATGAGCCTAATAAAGTTAGAAAGTATTTATATTTCAATGAAAAAAAAACTAATATTTTCAATATATTCTAGACATTTTCCTCCTACAAAGAACGACCAAATAGGTTGATAGAGAGGCGAAGGCCCTCCCTTTCCGGGGGAGCTCCATGGGACCTTATTTCGGAAAAAGTATGTATTGAAGTCAATGGCGAGAGAAAGATTATCTTTCGATCCCGTTTGAATTGTGCTACGAATTACCATGATGTTTGTCAATTTAAAAGATAATTTTGCAAGTCAAAAAAATAAAAATGTGTCGTAAAACTGTGAAGTAACACTTTTTTTTGTGTGAAACCGCTCAATGAACTACATCTCCCGTCTTGCACCACATTTCACTTCTTTCTTTCAGAATGAGGCGAAACGTATTAAAAGAGGTGAAAATCACTCCAAGTCTGGGCATGTTGAGAGCTGTATATACACACAAGGGGAGTTAGTCGGTTCCGTCTTGAGCCAGCATGAGGGACCGGGATTCTGGGATTTGTAGTCTTTCTTGTTGCATTTTTTTCATAGTCTTATATTTCAAACTATAGATCCTACATATCCACTGGACGTGGATTCTAAAAGTATAATATACACTTCTCGCTAGAAATCTAATAAAAAGCATTTTAATGGCCAAACTATCCTACAATTTTGGATTATTTGTGAATATACGACCCTCTGGAGCGTTTGCAGTCAACGGGAGCACTAGAGGTCGAAAACGTTCAAACGTGATCATAGGTCGTAATAAGCGCTTGAACAATCGACCTATTTGGTTGTATGAGTTGAAGGACTTGTTGATTCAAGAAGCTGCACTGAAGTGACCACTTTCTTTTAATTTATCTTTATATTTATCTATATTTTATCTTATAACACCTACTGTACTGTAATTACGATTGTCTACTCCCTTAGATGTGTCTTTATGTGTGTAATATATTTTTTATTAATAAGTGCTTACCTTTTTACTAAATATGTTAGTCTATTCTTTTATTTTGCCTTTTAATTCCTCCGTCTACTTTGTTGCAACATTGTAAGTTGCCCTGCTGTGGGTCACTAAAGGATTTCTGATTATTTCAGTTACCTGTTATTTACCCGTGTTCCTTTCAGAGATGTATGTCCTCCTCACTTGGCTTCAACTGCTACCCACACCTTGCAAACAGCCCGGGGCAACAGGATTGTGTAACATTTATGAGCCACAATCAAATATTTCACTTCAGTTGACAAAGCAGAACAAAATTGAGAGGGAGAACAAAATGTGTGTTTATTTTAAATGAAACACGATATGAGTAATGATAGAGAGTAGGAGGCTACGGAACGGAGATTTAACCTGCTACGTGGCTGAGAAGAGGAGGAAGAAAAGACATGTAGCTGCTCTCCTGTTGTTTTGGATTTTTGGTGTGGACACAGATGTTTTGAAGCAGGATATTATCACATGTTAATAATATTTCAGATATGTCTATGTCAGTTGGACAGCACATCAAGTTATAATGTAACTCTTGCAATATTATTGTATTATAACAAATATTATTATTGTATTCTTATTATATTAAATATATTGTAAAACACTGATTTCTATATATTTATTGTTGTTATATATTGTACAGTACAGTGTGCACATGAGTTCTTTTAATACTTATGTTTATATAAAATACTTTTTTCAACTAATCTTTTATTGCAACATTTACTTCAACTTCTTATGTTTATATCACAATTTTTATTTTATTTTAAAACGGTGAACTGAACCTAAATTCCCCCCAAGCATAAATAAAGTATACGGATTCCGGTTATTGCTAAATGACAGAAAGTATAAATCTTGATTCTGAACAGTGTGTTCAGCAATGTTTGACATATTGCAGATATGACGGAGAAGTCAATCAGAAAGCCAACAGATTGATAGTATGCAGAGTGAGCACATCTCATTTCACAATGCAGTGTGAGAGCATCGGTGCAGAAACAACCAGACAGTCTTGCTAGACTGACTTACAGTATCTACAGCAGCAGCCGCAGCCATGCACTCTGATATGTGGATTGTTGAACCAGACTACAGATCTCAGGTGCACTGAGGAGGAAAGACTCCAGACAGCACATGACCTTAGGCAAAAGTTCACTTTCAGTCTGTAAAATTCTTCACTTTTGTAAAAGAAAAAATCCAAAAAAGAAAGGTGGAAGTATTTTTTTTTATTGCTGCATTGAAGACTTTTTCTGGGTACATTCTGGATTGTTCTGGAGATCGAATACTGTATATGGGTTGTGCATTTTACATTTACAATATACAGATCAAATGCACCCTAAAGGCTCTTTGAGCATGTTTCTCTCAGTGATTGTGCTGTTATGTTGAATGTTTGTTATTTGTTTTTAATGTATTGTTTCTTGATATTTGTCCATGTTGGTGTTACACATGGAGCTGCTGGGATGCAAGTCAAATTTCAGACTTGATCTGACCATTAAAGTATTATCGTATTGTATATCTTTAGTGCTTTCAGAAATCATTTTCAAGTTAAAAATACTTATTTGAAAATGTAGAAAGTCCATTATCTTTGTAATACATTGAAAATGGAAATGGACAATATGTTGGCATTTATTTTAACATATCTATCTATAGGCGTTGTTAGTGCCCAGTGCCACACATTGGGTTATTTTAGTATTACATTTAATCCTTAACAACTTCCTCATGCAATTACCAACAGCACAATGGCTGGATTATGGTCAAAGCTACCTTGATAACCCCCTGGACGGTTGTGCTCAGGCCACAATCTTGTATTTGTTTCCCGTTTGCTGGGAAAAGAGATTTGTCAAGAGCTAGTTTGTAAGTGTCACACTTTAATACTGTGACGAGATAAGGGGACAGGTCTGCGTCTGATCAGGTTTATTTACAGAATCGTACAGAAATTAAGTAGTTGTTACCAACACCAATAACATTTCCCCAATCTTGATAGCCATATGGATACCATATAAATGCTTGGATTTCTATTGTAATATCAGCATCAAATTATTTTTAGGCTGGACGTTTTTTTAACTCAGTATGACCTTCCACCACTTTGCTGGGAAATAAAAGTAAAACATGTTTTTTTCCCATTGATGTAAGCCCCGTTGCGCTGTCTGTCCTTTTTTCTCACTTCCATCCAAATTTACATCAGCGGGGGGGGGTTTGTCAAACACAAATATTCAAGCTCACTCGGAGTAGGGAGGCCTTTTGTGCTTATGCGCCCACGTCGAGACGCCACACAGAGAAAAATCAGTTTTGGACCTGTAGTGATACAATGTGCTCGGGCAACAGGCCTGTCCACTCAGTCAAGCAGTGTGTTCTTTTTCCTTGCAATACTCACACACTGGGGGACTTGTAGCACAAAAGGCTTGAATCAAATCATGCAAGGAGTGTTTTACAAAAGTATATGTCATATTTTTCGTTATTTAAATGTCTTCTTACAAAGCTCCTCAGTCCCGTAACAGGTAGCAGTTTAAAAGTTGGTTATATCATTGTTCTGTTGTTCAGAGCTGTGAAGGAATGAGTCCTAAACCACAGATTTAGTTAGCATTTTAACACTTCTGGGTTCCCTCGTCTTGACATCAATATTTTTTTTAAATATGTTGATGTTTTTTAAAGATGTCTGAAGTTTGCAGAGTATTTGTTTATCTGTTTCTGAAGATATATATTCTATAGTATGCTATGTTGTCTTGCTCTGGCCTGATTCTTGTTTTGTTTAAACAAAGGAAACAGGGACGTTCAGCAGATCAGCATTGTGGACAAAGAACCTGGGGGGGAAATCACTTAAAATGCAATGAGTCTCTGAATCAGTCACTCAGTGTGTGTGTGTGTGTGCGTGCGTGCGTGCGTGCGTGCGTGCGTGCGTGTGTGTGTGTGTGTGTGTATGTGTGCGTGTGCGTGTGCATGTGTGTGTGCTTGATTCAAGGGCAGACTTAAAGGGAATGGTTGGCGACAGACCCAAATCATCTCTCTGACAGTCTGGATCATTCTCTCCCTGACAGGCAAGCCTTTGTACACATCCCATTCAAATTCACATCACATTGGGGCCGCATCAAAACACATAATATGCTGTCAAAAGCACAAAGCTGATGTGAGGGTGAAGTCGCCTACATCCATACAGAAGACAAAAACTATTGCTGCCGGCTGACAAGAAACAACGTAGAAATTAAAAATTAGAAATTGTTGGACCTGCTTGTTGCAATTGGTGATTGCTCCATTTAAAACCAGTGGAGGACAGCCAATACATGTCATGAATGGACAATTGTAATACTGAAATGTGGCTTTGTATGCACAATTGCTTGTTTAAACTACAGCTTTATCTCCCGCAAGATATCCTTAAAGTAATACAGTTGTAACATCTATAAAGCGCTGGTACAGTATAACCAGATTGGTGAGCCTTAAAGAAAACACAGCATGGGATAGCATGTCATGTCAAAAGGATAACTGTGATGTGTATGTGTAAGTGTAACGAGCCATGTCCAGCATTGGTGGTCAACTACCTCTGCTTACCTTATCAACAACAACTACAACTTTAGATTATTTATCAACAGCTTACCCTGCTGTGGATCAAAACATAATTTGGTTCATATCAAAATAAACACCAATACTGAGTTTGTAATATTCTCAGCAGGAAATACGAACACATAAAGTAAGGTCACCGTTAGAAACAATGGAAATGTTGTTTGTCTTATGCATTAATTACTTGTTGAACATTTAAGCAAACATGGATTAATGAGGAATGGAACATCAGCTACTTAAGAGGGCTCTCACCTACATGATATTTGATGAGCAAACACCGGAACAAAGCATAATGAGCTTTGTACAATCTTATACTTAAATTTGATATACAGTATATCAGACGTGGAGACATCACACCAAGCACTTCATTTTGGTCAGCTTGTTTTTACAGTGATGAATAACTGCTGGATGTGAGCATGGGTTTTCTTAATCACAAAATAATCAAACCTGAGGATCAATTTTATCTAGAGTTGGTTCAAATTAAATGTACACTCCTTACAAGCTCTACTTTTCTTTCAGTTTGGAGAAGGCTTTGGATAGATGGCAATGTTCACTGCCTCACTGCGCTTTGAAGATAGACCTTCGGGAACTCTAATGAGCAGTAAATTGCTATTTCAGACACATACCAATCCTAATTTTAGTTTCACTCACAGGTTTAGCACACAGGAGGCACACATATTTGCAAGTAGATTTGCATTACCCACCAGTGGAAAAACAACAATTGTATACAACTTAGTGCTTGGACAAAACATTACAAGCCATTTAGCGTAGGGAAAGTTATGTTGTACCCTGGTTGGAGGCTTTAATTGTATCAATTATCAAATGCGTCATCCCAGAACACACAATATGTTCAGGCACAGCCTATGACTGTATTGTGAGCAGCTAAGGCCTTGGATTCAGGGAATTGAGCATTATTCACACTAAATTGTTATTTGAGAAACTAGTATATTTGCCAAATACAGTGGTTAGTCCTCAACCTAAAAATGTGGGTTGAATAAAAACAATGAAAAAATAAATGATACTTGATATGATAGCCATGTCCTGAAAATGAATAATGCTGTTTCTTTATTTCCACTTCTTCTACAAGGGTTATCAACATGTAAGGAGGGTTATTGCGGACAGGGAATGTGGCTTACAGTCTTATCTAACGATCAATGTTTAGCCAACACGTGTCTATTTAACACCCCTTTAAGTGGCTTGTTTCACAATAACTCAGCTTAAAACAATAAAAAGTCAGATGGATACCAAGACAAGGTTAAAATCATTTCTGTCTGACATATTAGCAAGTGACAGTTGTCAATTCAGCCGAAAATTATAATCCTATCAGGGACCCTTGAATTTTATTATTTTATTAATAAATCTGTGCAGTAGTCATCAGAACTGGTAATGTGCAGTAACAAAAAGCCAGTTGCTAAACAACACCTGTCAGTTAAGTAGACACTTGCCACTAAATAATTGAGAGAAACAAGCAGACTTTTGTTTTTAAAGAGAGAAATTGTAATATATAGATTTCAATAAAGTTGGGGTCTTTACGGAGCCAGTTCCAGTCACTGCAGTTTAATGCTCAACCAAAAGGTACCAACTATTTCCAGATTTTAGGTGCATCTTTTTTTTAATATGATATGCTCATTCTCACAAACTTTACTTCACAAAACTGAAACAAATGCCAGCCCACAGCTCTGCTCGAGCCCCTGTCAAGCATATAAAAGCTATAAATATGCGATGACATTAATGTCGATGACTAAGTGTACTAAAGGAACAACCCTTCAACACATCTTTTATTTAACATACAATTACTGTTGTGGCACTAACTGAATGAGATTATGAGTCAACGGCATGCTAGTGACATCAGTCTCATTAAAGAGGCGGTAGTTGGAAAGCAATGCAGGCAGAGACCGATGTTGAGGATGGGACAGCGTTGATTCAGTATTAATGTTGACCCTGTAACCAGAGATGGTAACATGACTAATGCTCTGTCTTTGGGGCTGAAGGATGAAGACAGCCATGTTTAATCTGCAGTGTCTGGTTTGCTTTCAATACCTGACAACTGAATTACAGTCACCTTGTATTATCATCTTGTTCTTTAACCTCCACACCACTTTATTCATCTCCATTTAAAAACAGTGGGTGGAGAATTTGGTCAATTAAGGACACTAAAATGCCTGGTATTTAATGTATTAACAGTGTCCATAAAAATGTTGTATGTCCATATGCTCATACCATATGATACTAATGTATGAGATATTTCAGGGCAGGGTTTATTAATACGTGTGATCTATGCAAAAGCACCTTATGGATATGTAGTGTTATGTGATGGCTGGCAAAGTGTTTTCAGCCTTTAACACCTTGATTGGTGTAATCACAAATGGAGCATGTGACTCAAATGGAGCATATGTGACAAACATGTCCCATGTGCACAATGTTCCTGTCTCAAGTGTGTCTCCTTTTGTGGAGTGTTTGAACAAATCTCGGGCAGCATCTCACATTATGAGGTTGGAATGTCCATAAAGATAAAACATTTCCAGTAATAAATTCTCCATTTGGTCCAATGAGCAACCAAAATGCAGTATAATACATATAATCTTTTGATTGGGTCTGATTGGCAAACAACCATTTTTGTGTTGAAAATCACAAACTGTGAACACCAAGAATAAAAGGAGCTGAGATGTGTTCGTTAAGTACAGCAGAAATAAATGATTAGGTGATTCAGTGATTGCAGTAGACAACACCCATTATTTTTGCTAGACTGTGATTGCTGCCTATTCCTCTGTGTAATTTAACTTTAGAAGAAGGGCTGATTAACCTGCAACTAATAATCAAGTAAAAGACATATTCACTGTATACATGTCTGCCGTTTACTTCACAATTAAACTTGATATAATCTCTGATTAGATAACGTTTGGATTTCCACAGCACTATGGTACAGACATATTTACTCATATATTTTTCCAAGTTTCCAAGATAATTACATAATTCTGCAAATAGTTGTTTTTCCCTCAAATGTTTGTTAGTCAATGACAGGAGCCTGGATTAACCAGTCCTGAACTCCGATATCAGCATGTGTTTTTATTCATTACAACTCAAGCACTGCAGCGTGAGAGTCAACTCTTACACTCACCATCCAACATAATTCACATCAATGTAGCACCGCCAGCATCACCAGCTACCGGTTTTTCTTTTGCAGAGGTGTCTTTGTTCTAATATCAGGCATCTGAGCTAATCAGCATCTCTATGGTGCCCTCACCTGAGCGCCCCCATTTAGAGAATTGGCTGCAATCGCATCACAGCACTTTGAATTGCCTTGTGTTGAAAGGTGCTAAATAAATAAACTTGCCTTACCTTGCAAGACGGAAGCCAGGCTTTAAAACACAGGAACCCCAGCATGTGTTAAAGAAGCTATCATATTTCTCCCCAAGCAGTGGTTTTAGTATTAATGGTTGGGTAGTTGTTCAAAGTGCTGACATTAGAATTGGATCTTGATTAAAGCCATATAATTCCTCATCATCGCACAGCAGTGTTTTTCTTCTCCAATCTATCCCAATGTGAGAGCTTCTCATTTTAATTTGGCCTGCTACCCACTCATCCGCCCCGTCTCCCCCATCCACACTAACAATCTCCCCTTGATCCTGTGTGAATCACAATTACTCTTGCCCTACCTCAAGTGCTGCTTCTCCTCTGTTTGTGTGTGAATGAAGAGGGTGCATAATAACAGTTTTGTGTGTGTTAAATAATGCTGCTGAAGCAGTGGGACACAGCTGGGCAATTTAGATTTGAGTATAAAAGTCTCACAGCAGAGTGGATACAGAACAAGTGTGTGTGTGTGTGTGTGTGTGTGTGTGTGTGTGTGTGTGTGTGTGTGTGTGTGTGTGTGTGTGTGTGTGTGTGTGTGTGTGTGTGGCTGGCTGGCTGGTGGTTTGTGTTGGTACATACTGTATACAGTACACTGTTTTCTCAGTGGCAGCGTTGGCAGATAGTTCCACCACTGTCTCATAAAACTTTGTGAAATAGACTTGATCTCTTATGTGTAGGTGATGCTCTAAAAAACGAGTCATCCACGATAAAATAAATAACACAGAAATATAAAATCAAACGTAGATGTATGGTATGATCATCTTCGCTACAGGAACAAAAAAAGTGTTTTGATTTTGTGCTACTGTTAACCGGCTGTCTGAGTGTATTCAAACAATTGTATTCATGGCAGAGATTCCGGCAGCAAGCATGATGTCATATACGTATGGTTGGGTGAAGTTCACATTTATATACAGTCTATGATTTTAACAGATACCCGTACCTGGAATGCGGTAATGGTACTACATGGTCCCTTTTTGGTCCCCTTCAAATCTGTAATCAAAAAGCTCCTCAAAAACGCTATCGAAGCAGTTCCTGCCATTGCTACGTTAGTTCAAACAGTAACAACGGACTATTTTTCTTAGCGGATGCATGTCAATTTAAATCAATACCTACAACTATTTTTTAAATCAATAAAATCATTTTCTAAATCCACAAGGATTGGCCTTTCTTATAAAATCAAAAATACTGGCTCTAACAAGCACTTATAACACAACTTAGTTACTGCCACTTACAGGCCTGGCATCGCCACTTACAGGCCTGGCATATGTACTACAGCGTTTCCAGCATTTCCAGCGGTCTAGTGTGAACGGACACGTTAACCATTGATCTGTGGAGGATCTGCCGCGGTTTGAGGGCCTGCCGTCCACCCATTTCTGCTTCTGCTGGTGGTGGTTCCCACGGCTGAAGGCCGCTATCCACCTGCTGTTAGAGGCCTACCCCACGCACTCTCCCACCTGTTGGGTGCTACCTGGGCGGGGGGAGGCGCCTGGTCTGGAGATACCGGCGGAGAAACCGGAGTGTTGCAGACTGCTGCTTGCTATTTCCTTGCTGCTGTCCTGACGTGGTTTTGCTTCGGGAACATCGTGGATGCTGTTGAGCTGGACTGGGAAAATGGCAAATGTCGTGTTTCTGCTGTACCTTTTTTTGACTGTGCTGGACAAGGAGAAGTTCACTAGTCATCCTGAAAATTCTGCTGGATTCGGGTCTGTTCTGCCGCCCGCAGTGGACATCCCCTGTACAGGTTTGGATGGGTTGCACAAACAATTGCTAGTTGCACTGTCGCGGACATTCATTTCGTCAAATGTCTGTCTTTCTCACATGCCTGCCACAATGGTCCTTCAGAATTGTTTTTTGAACTCTAATCTCACTTTCGCGAAGTTTGCTGGTGACTCTAGAACAGCTGACAATGTATGTGTGTTGATTAAGAGGAAAAGGTGCTTGGTATTTTTATTGTTGTTACTATCAGGAAATGTACAGCCAAATCCGGGTCCACCTAGTAGTTTTAGTCAAATAGCTACTCCTGCTGATTTTATTTCTAGATCGGGGTTAGGTTTAATTCATTTAAATGTGCGCAGTCTGTTACCTAAATTAGATTTTGTCCGTATTTGGGCGAGTTCAACTGATGCTGATGTCATTGTCTTATCAGAAACGTGGCTAGACAAATCCATCTTGGCCTCTGACATTTAAATAAATGGTTATAATGTATATCGCACTGACCGTCCTAAAAAAGGTGGTGGCGTTGCCATTTATGTGAAAAATAAGTTTTGTGTAACAAATATGGTTTCCAAATCTGTTAGTAAACAACTAGAATTTTTAGCTGTGAATGTCGAAGTAACAAAGGGTCAACAGGTCATGGTGGTGGGTTGCTACAGGGCCCCCTCGGCTGTCAAGGACTCCTTATCTTCATTGGCAAAACTGTTATCTCAACTTTCCTACAAGGAAATAGTACTGCTTGGTGATTTTAATTGGGACTGGTTAACTTCTGTGTCAGAGGATTTTAAAAACCTGTGTACCTCTTTGAACATTACTCAGATTATAGACAGTCCTACTCGCCCAAATATTAAGTCCCCAAATAAATCCTCCTTAATTGATCTCATTTTAACAAATGTTCCATATAAATACTCATCTGTGGGAGTATTTGCTAATGATGTGAGTGACCACTGTGTTGNAGGAGTTTTTATGTATAAATGATATCCTGTCTAAACATCAGTCAGGCTTCAGGAAGAAACATAGCACCATCACTGCAACAATGAAAGTGGTAAATGATATTACTAGTATGCTAGATAATAAACAGAGTTGTGCAGCTCTGTTTATTGACCTTTCCAAAGCGTTTGACACCGTTGATCATCGCGTTTTAAAACAGAGGCTACTCAGTATTGGCATATCCAGCCATGCAGTGGGGTGGTTTGTGAACTACCTCTCTGAAAGGTCCCAATGTGTTCACTTTGATGGGCTGTCTTCTGAGTGGTTAAACATTGCTAATGGTGTTCCTCAAGGTTCTGTTTTAGGTCCACTTTTATTCTCCATATATATCAACAATTTAGGTGAAAATGTGGATGAAGCTACTTTACATTTCTATGCGGACGATACGGTGATGTACTGTGCAGGTCCCTCCATTCAGGAGGCGGTTGTTAAATTACAGGCTGTTTTTAACATTATTCAGACTCAGCTCTCTGAACTAAAGCTTCTTTTAAATGTGGATAAAACCAAGATTATGCTCTTTTCAAAAGCTAAAAAGACACCAGAGCCTGTTTTAGATATTGTATCAACGCAAGGAACAAAACTTGAAGTTGTTGCCTGTTACAAATACCTTGGTATCTTGCTTGATGACTGTCTCTCTTTTAAACTTCATGTCAATAACCTGCTTAAAAAACTGAGGGTTAGGCTAGGTTTCTTTTTCAGGAATAAGTCCTGTTTCTCGCTTGAGGCTAGGAAAAGGCTAGTCACTGTGACCTTTTTACCTGTGCTGGACTATGGTGATCTGATGTATATGAATGCACCTGCCAACTACCTGAGCAAACTAGATGCTGCGTATCATAGTGCTCTGAGATTTGTCACAAATTGTAAAGCGTTTACTCATCACTGTACACTGTATACCAAGGCAGGTTTACCATCACTCACTGTACGGAGGCTCAGTCACTGGTACACTTTTATCTATAAAGCTATGTTGGGCAAACTCCCGTATTATATCTGTTCATTGATAAAGAAGAAAGTTGCAAGCAGCTATTGTCTGCGATCGCAGGATGTAGTCTTGTTAGATGTGCCAAGAGTAAGGACTGTCTTAGGTAAGACAGCTTTTATGTGCGCAGCTCCACTTGCTTGGAACAGTCTTCAGGCAAAATTGAAATTGAGCATTTTTATTTCTCTGAATGTATTTAAGGCACGTCTAAATGAAATGCTTTCTGACACTCTGGGTATTTGTAAATGTTGAATATGTAAATATGATATCCTCTGTTGTTTGTTTGTTTGTTTGTTTGTTGTTTTTATGTTTCATGTGGAACTAAATGATGCAGGTCTCCCTTGTAAATGAGATCGATGATCTCAAGGGACCAATCTGTCTAAATAAAGTTTTGAAATTAAATTAAATGAAACAAAAGCATTTCAATTAATATTGGGAGTCATATCGTTACTTTGTTGAGAATGTGGCCATGTAATAAGCAGGATAATGTGCAGTGACTTGGTCATTATGGGGAAAAGAACACCTTACATAGTTTAGACTTACCGTTTTAAATATTGACATACAGAAAGCCCCTAAATGTAAATTTTTGACCAAGAAGAAATAGTGTTTACTGTGGCTTGGAAGTACATTTGAATTTTATTTTTGACTGCTATGGTACCAATTTATCTATCCATTTTTTTTTATACATGCTCGTTACACAGAAAGAGGAAAACTGAAACTTTGTATTTTTGGTAGACTTTTAAATTATCCTAATGAATAAAAAAATGTTGTTGCAAGATAAATAAATCCATCTCCCCAGAAGGCTAGTGTCAACATAGTGGATAAGGCCTCTTCCCACTGCTCTCCCCTGATGTGATAAGAGTGGAGAGAGACGGCATCTTTCTTGCTCAGGCTCTCATAATTTAAATACATGTGCATGTAATTGGCTGTTTGACTGTTTCACATCATTGTGATTAAAATGCTGAAGCACATCTGCTCTCTGCCTGCCCTCGCTGCAAGTCCAAGGACATACAGCCATTATTGAAAAAGGGTTGATGTGATTTTCATTGTTCCAGTCCGTTGTTTAGGGATTGTATGGAATGAAAATAGAAAAATTGTTGTCCTGTGGTAGATAAATCTCCCATAGTGCACCGCTATTTCCTTTAGTAAACTTGGGGCTATTCATCATCTCACTGTAATTATACAATATAATTAATCACTTGCCTTGCCATATGTTTTCACTTTCATCTCTAATTTTATCATTATTTTCATTATATGTGAACTGTTCTTTTAAAATCTTAGGTGAATCACTTTGATCCGATTAACATTTTCATGCCAGACATTATTAATATTATGTATTTTCCCCAACATTCCTCTCTTAGTGAACCGCATAACAAGTTAATTATCATCCATGTGCAAATGACACTAGGATGATGCGAAACAGAAAAATGTAGAAAATATTAAGACAATTACATTTTCTCATTCCCTATAATCTCTACTTCTGTCTTTTTGAAATGTTCCTGTTTCATATTTGTATGTTGTGTATCTACTGTGACATGTTTCCATGCTCTACATTAAAAAAAGGTCTTTATTTTTCTCATACTGCCTGTGCTGCAGCACCTCTTTTCACCCTCTGTCTAAAACCAGAGCCCAGTCTGCTCTGATTGGTTAGCTGGCTGGCTCTGTTATTGTGTCCCGCACCTAAGCCTCTCAGGTACAATGTGTTGGAGCGGGGGGAGTGTGAGGGAGAGACACTCCTTCTGGAGGGAACTTTGGGATTTTAGCCTTTGCAGACCATTTGCATGCACTAAAACCTATATAACAAACTACAGGAAAGAGAAATCCCCTTCAAAAGGTGTATGGCAGAGAGACTAAAAGACCTGACAATGTAGTTATTATAAAGGAGAAACTTTTTGATGTTCACTGCTAACTTTCTATAACTGACCCTGACTTCTTGCAGTTTCAGACATTTCACAATAAAAATGACATTACAGGCTCCAGCCGACATTTTTGAACGTATTTAGAAAATAAATGACAGAAAAATGAATATCCATTCCATGCCAGTGGTGTGGTATCGTATGGACCACTGCTGAACAACACTGCTAAGAATGACTATTGTGTTCAAGCAATGAAACACACACACAGATACACACAGACAGCCAGGTTTCACACTATTTGTACACTCTTGGCTGCTTTGCAGCAAGCCGCTCCTGAGTAATTAACCTGAAGATAACCTGCTTTGAGGCAATACAATTTGCGCTCCAGAAGTTGGAAACATGTCCGCATTAGAGGTCAAAGAAAATAACTGCAAGAGCACCAGACTGAAAAAGAGAGAGATAAGCCTGGGGTGAGTTGGTCCCCAAAATAATTGTGTAAAATGTCCAATATATAACAGCACAGTCTTCCACAACAAATCAGCTCCTCAATCATGCACAGAGGATCAGACATGGCTTGCTGTCCTGGACGTGAACCCTCTATTAAGCAAGATTCCTAACAAAGCTTGCCCAGGGGGAAAAGGCTGTTGCCTTTCACACCACAGAAAGTATTATTAGCAGTGCAAATCAGTATCAATATCACATGGTCAATTAAATCTGCCAGCAAAAGCTCAGCATCTATTTGTATAACATTATTTGTTAAACATAATATAACAACAGTGCAAAGATAGATGAAAATGTATATTCTCCTAACAGGGTTACTTTAATATTAATTGCCACATGGGTGTGCACGTTTTGTGCCTGGGAGAAGCAGGGCTGTACAACAATGGTAAACTCAGAAGGATTTTCTGCTCCAACGAATTAAGTGCTGCTGTTACATGCCCCAGGTAAAGGTGTAACTGGTGAATCTAGGGACCAGCAGCCAATCACAGTCCATCTAGAGCAGGGTCTCCAACACGTCGATCGCAAGCTACCAGTAGCTCGTGGGCAGCTTTTCAGTAGCTCGCCGCTCGCGATTCACAGACTGTGTAGAAAAAATCCGACAACAATAAATGTACCTGAATCAGACCGTGTCGCTGCGGCTCAGACACACATGGATTTTTTTTTTTTTAAATACTCGCGTTAGCAGCATGTCAGGTTTTTGGTGCATTTAATCAAGTCTTGGATTTTAGAGTATGAATATCCTCTTGCCATTTTCAGTTGATAAATACTTGTGTAAAGTTTGTGAAGGCAGGAGGAAAGCTTCCGCGATCACATCGCTTCCTCCAAACCCTGCCCCCTCCCTGAAAATAATGAGTGACAGGCTGATAGTAACCTAAGAAACATTATTATTCACTAATCACTGATTGAGATATGATGAAGCTAACTTAATCTCCTACATTCATGGGATTTATGTAACAGTAAGACAGCTACGTGACAACGTGGCGCAGCCAGCTGCAATTGCATTTGCTCAGGTGAACAAAGCAATACCAAATAAAGGTAGATTTGATACACCTACCTGTACACTAGGGCCAAAAAGAAGCCACCGTTAAGTGCAATAGATTGATTGAGCATTCTGTAATGATTCTTTACCACTTTGTTTGCAAGCTAGCAAGTTAACAACAGCATTTGTCACTTCCAGTGAGGGCACAGCAGCTGCGTGTGATGTGAACCAACACTGTAATGCAAAACATGGCAGTGTAGAATACAATGGAATCGTAATTGTGATGCAGCCCTATTTTTTTTACTTTGAGTATTGTGATTTAATTTTTAGTCGGTTCTGGTTGGTTTCTTTTGTTTGCATGTGCTCTTCCTCATGTTACATTTACATTTATATATCTAGAAATAAAAGAACATAATTGACTCCTCGAGAGGAAGGTGGGGTCACAACAGCAGTTGACAACAAGGCCAAGCCTGCCAGGGTACATGCACTACCATTTAAGATTCACGCTGATAGTCACAGATTCAAGGAACACACACATGCAGAGCTCAGACGCAGCAGAGAGCTGCTCAGTCGCTCTCTCTGAGTAAGGTGCAACAACAGGAGATATCGATTCAGCTGCCTGCAGGCTTTTTATAGAAGCTAGCACCATCATTACGACCCGTAGCCCAGCCTGCCTCTCTGCCTGCCCCACTGCCTCACAATATAGGCAGGGACGTTGTGTGGAGAAAGAGACCCAGCAGTGACAGAAGGAGAAAGAGGGGGCCAGATAGTGGAGGCTATCGTAAACATAGTTAAATGGAGGGGAATGGGAATAACACAAGGAATGGTTTGAGGGGATCGGGAATGAATGAGAAATGTTAGAGAAAAACAAAATGGAGGGTGGAAGACAGTTGATGGAAAAAGGGAAGGGAAGGAGATAAAGTGTGAAAGAAAGCAAAACTTGTGTAACGGAAAAAAAAGTGTGGACCATTATCTTTTGTCTGAAAAAAAAGAGGGTTTAAGAGAAGAGGGGATGTTAAAGAGCCTGTGCGCCTCCCAACAACTGTTGTGCAATGAAATATTGGGCTATAGTAATCTTGAACCGCCAGCTTAAAAAAGAAGGTGCGATACCGTTTCGATAAATATCAATAATTTCGAACATCGCGGGGAAATTCCTTCGACTCATTTTGAAGTTTTCGGGGAAGCCGGAAGTGACGTCAATGCGGTAATGCTTCACTGTGTGGCGAGAGAGCCAAACACGGACAAAGTGTGTTGTCATGCGTAGAAATTGTGAATTACTGAGTTTAGGGACGTCAATAACCTTTTAACCTTTTAAGCCACAAGGTCCCCGTCGGCGGGTACTTTTTTTCTTTTTCTTCACGACACTGTGTCCCAGGGGATCTTAATATTTAAGAACCTATTAATGTGTTATACCAGATTAACGGGAATAATCTCAACTAACTGACGATACAAACCATTTTTACCAAAACAAAACACAAGTCTCATAAGAAGCATCTAAATGACCCCTGAGCGAAAAATGCTAACCTACTCTGCACCGATAATCACTCATAGCTCCCTTATTACTTATCCTTGGTGCACATCCAACACATCGTTTATGATCGCAAGTAGACACAGAATCTAACGGTGCCGACCTCACCAAACTCGCGACGTTATCAACAAAAACGTACATCAAAACAAGTGGCGCTAGGTAGCCCACAACGCTAACATGGCTTACCTTTGTCTTTGTCTGGTCTAAACTGGTCTTCAATGGCATTAAAACGATAAAAACGAATGCTGTATCCATAGGTCAATCCAATGTGTCTGTGTCCCCTTTGAAATGTTCTGATAATCCATAAGCAATAAAACAGCTTTTCCGTTGCTTGATATTGCTTGCAGGATATTTCTCCCCTCTGCTGCAAGCTAGCATGCGCAGAGACGCCACCTTTTTTTTTAACTTGAGTGTGTGCGGGACGATTTCCCTTGGATTCTATTGGCTCTAACGGTCAGAAAGAGATGTCACATGTCAA
>NW_011338822.1:38737-50457 GCF_000735185.1 Notothenia coriiceps | reverse complement strand
CGTTGACAGTTCACGAGCGCGTCCATAGTGTCTCCCGTCCACCCACCACCCCGTCCACCCAGTTAAACATCCCCACTGCACCACTGGTTGTAGTAGTACACCAACATGGATTAAACGTGTGGTTTTTTTACCACAATGTTGGGGAAATTAATGGATCCTATGCCCTGATTATGATTATTATTATTATTATTCCCACTCCGATCGGGACGCTAGGTCCACCGTTTCCCCGCAGCGAGGCTCCACCCGTTGACAGTTTACGTGGGCTGGGCTGGGTGCAGTGGCGGACTGGCCATCGGGACGAATCCCGATGGGCCGGTACCGAAGTGGGCCGGTCGGATAAGTCACTAGCACATCCCCCACTCCCCCCTTTGACAATTTACTAGCGGTACCGAAGTGGGCCGGTCGAGAGTCCCGGGCTGATTTTTAGTCCCAGTCCACCACTGGCTACATGACCGTATTATCGCCCATATTGACGCACCTAATTCCTAAACTTCTAACAGATGCAACATAAACCGATCCTTCAGCCTCATATGAGCTCTCAGACACGTTCAAAATTAAACTGTCATCGCTGTCATCGCTTGCTGCTGTGTGCGCCATCGTGCGTTTACATGCAGATGCTGGGATCCGGAACGGTGCAGCTGGAGCGCTGTGCCCGCAATTACGTCACACATAATTTGGCAGGATTTGAAGAATCCCAGAGAAGATCCAGAATATGGTCAACATTGAAGGGAAGATTAATGGTTATCAAAGTACAAATATCCAAAATCAGTTCAGTAACGGTTTCAAGGGGACAATATTTACTAAAATTGATGGGTTTGGATGATGGGTGAAACCCGTGTCACAGGCTCTTTAAGTGGAGCATAACAACATAACATGTGTTACTTATTACTGCTCTTATACACAGGGAAAAAACTTGTGTGATGTACTGAGGGATTATTAAGAGATTAAAAGAGGTCTTAAAACCTAATGTTAGAAAACATTTCCTTAATCACTTTTCAGCCTCAGTGTTGGAAAAAGAAGAAATTCAACGCATGCCTTTAATCGCTCAAATTATTCAAATCACAGCTTAAGGGTGCATGGGATGCTGCTACTTACATTTGTTAAATTTAAATATATGAATATAATCCTAAATGCATGGGGATGGAGATTACTTGATGCACATGTGTGGGGGAGTTACATGTGTGCATAAGATTTCAGGAGCAATGCTGCCGTGCTGTGTATTTCATACGAAATTCTTATAAATGGCTGTTCTGAACGAATTGAGTGAAACAAACTAATTTGTATACATATATACAATTTGTTATCTTCAAACGTATTATCGCTGTTCTGAAATCAGGCTTCCTCAAATAGTTCCAAGGCTGTAAACTTTATTGTTACGTAGACATACATCAGTATGCTAATCCCCTCAGTTACCCTGTACATAGAGGTATTGATAGAAAGATGAGACACATTGTTATGGTTTTTTTTCTAACCCTGACCTTTGACTGAGCCACATGTACATGAATTTGTACAAGTACTGAAAATGTGGCATGTCTTTTGTGGTATTTTCAGTTTTTAGGAAATGCCTCAAGACCCACCTGTTCTGCACCGCAGTTTACTGACTGTCCTTTACTTTATTTATTTATTTCATTTCAAACCTTTTATGCTCTTAACCTTTTATTTTTTATATTAACATATTTAATTCAATATGCTCCTTAGATATCTTTTTATTTTAGTTGTTTTATTATGTTCTCCGTATAGCTTTGTGAAGCACCTTGAGATGACATTGTTTTTAAAGTGTGCTATATAAATCAAATGTATTATTATTATTATTATTATTTCGTTATAGCGTTGAAAGCGTTATATAAGTTATATAAGCCTCACTTATATAAGCGTTGTTTTACCCTAGATTGACAAAAGTAAAGTTTGGTTAACCATCATTTCCTCTGATTGCACTATTGTATTCATCCATTCCTTCAGAATGGCCTGTCCTCACAAGACGCTCCTGTGATTGGCTTGCTGATGAGCCAAGCCTATGTCAGTGCATATTGATGATCACTTTAGGTGTCAGAACTCCTGTCTTGCCTCAGTGCTGAGTGTGTCCCAGAATAAGAAGTGTCTCAGCACTTGTCAGCATCGCTAACTGTGGCGCTGCTCCAGGGCCAAACAGCAGTGAGGAAAGATGTCGGTGGCGCTCAAGCTGTTTGTAATGCTTGTCGACTGGTGGGAAAGCTCAGCCAATGACTGGGCTCGTCCAATCAGATGTCATTTTCATCTCAGCAATCATGTACGTTAACTGTCTTTGTTTCACTGAATTGTGTGTAAACCTGTCTAGGGCTGTTTGTGTACAGCTTAATCATACCATGAGCATTGTCTATGAGCAGAACAACTATTTTAATTTAGTTTCTTCATTGCTGTTTTTCCTGTGCAGGAAATTCAGCCACTGTGTATTTGGTTAGGTTTAATTAACATCCACTGTAGGGCGTGTTGTTGTCGCGTGCAGTTCGAGAAGGTTTATTGATAACCCTCTGAGTCAACATCAAGTCTGTACCCAGGTCTGTACCACAGCATCTGCTCTCATCTCTCAGTTTAGTGGCCACACTGCGCCCTTTGTGTAATAAAAGAAGAATAATATGCTGCATACCTATAAGCCAAACAACTCTTCCAGTCTGAGACAAATGGATCGACTGTAATGGGGCAATCATGTAGAGGCGGGAGGGGGGCTATGTTTGAACACCCTGAGTCACAATGATTGGCCTGTCATCTGAGAAAATGACCCGAAATGCATTTCTGTGGGTTGACATTAAGTGTTCTGTAGTCATCATCAAGTGCTTTTAAGAGTCCGATGGGAGACAGGAAGTGGAAGGAAATCGGGCACAAGTCCATAATGGTTTTAGTGTATACAAGTTTGAATGACACTTTGCACTTTGTTGATCGTAGAACAAAACTAGATTTTACAATTCAAAATCATGACCACTCAAACAGATATCATCCATGCCTGGTCACATACTCACACTGATGCACAGGCAATCGACTATAGATGTGTCGATGTAAAAAAACATACCAGATCCTTTGTCAGGCTTTCAAACAAAGAAGTTTTACAAACCATGGTACTGCAGTAGCATAATCTTAGGTATTTACAACTTGGCTCAAATGATTGTGATTACTTCAGGGCGGCAGTCGCCCAAACACTGCAGTCATCCCACACACAACTCACACACAATGAAAAAGGTTATATGATATGTTCTTGGATCTACAGTGTGATGTGGACGTTGCTTTGTGTTCATCAAATAAAGCATCATGGGATATTTACTATCCAAAATGTACACAGCCTAATAAAGCTTTATCTAGAAAGTTTGTATGTGAATGGGATTTGTTTGTTGAACAGCATATTCAACCTAATGCATCTCTACAATAGACTTAAACTACCATATACTCCATAGTGAAAACACCCTGAGTTATCTTTTTTATTGGGATCATACAGTTATTGTTATTGAGTTTTTTTTTTGCAGGCTAGAAAAGTTGATTTTTCCTCTGCCGTGCTCCTGCTCCCTTCCCCTCATTCTCATTCCGTCTATTTCTCTGTGTCTTTTAGTGGCGGCTTTCAAATGTAAACTCTATGGTTGAGAAATGGTGAGTCACAATGTGGGAAGATAAATCAGCCCAACTCTGCAACGCTGCCAAAAACCTATCCATCCTCTTTCTCTCCTCCTCTCCTTGCAGCCGTCTTTGCATTCACCCTCGTGTTCACACATGCACACCTACACGAGTCGCTCGCTTACACACGGAGGCGTACATCCTTCTCAAAAGAGCCTACAACACGCCTTCCATCCTCTATCTCTCTTGCCTTTTCCCTGAATTGCGAGCACACAACTGTGCACACAAAACATGCTTAGATTGTGTGCACGGCTGCACATAAACACACAGACTGTGTGCACGGCTGCACATAAACACACTGAGCTTGTTACACTGCCTGCATGTTACAGTCTCTATATAGCAGCAGGCGGTATTACGGAAGAGATTAGAGTGCTGTTGTATGTTCCATGACTCATTCACCCCAGAAAGCGCAACCCAGAGACCAAATATCCTAATTAAATGGAACGAGGAAGGAAGGAAGGAACATTGTAAGGAATAAAAAAAGACGCAGAAATTAGACTTCTGAGAATCAGATATAATATTTAGAATACATTAGAATTAGAATGAATAATTAAAACATTGAAAAAAACAGCACGTAACAAAGTGAGGACTGAATTAGAAAATCATACATGCCACGCCATTTATTTAAAATTTGAGTTTAACTTTCGCAAGAGACGATGGAAAATGTGATATTAATGATTGACGACAACACCTAACATGCTAATTGTGATGAATATCAGCTGAGATGGTAATGACATTGAGTCCAGTTTCACTAATGGCCAATTATGATTCAGATGGCCTTCCTGATACAGCCTGGAAGAGCTCATGACATTGGTCCTTATCCCTCACAAGTGGCACTCTGCTGGGACCCATGATACCAAAAGTCAATCAAACCTGACTTTTAAAGCTTATAAAGCAGAATAAGACATTTTCTTTTCATCAAAAGTAAGTCTACAAAACCTAAAACTGCATGAATTAAGTCACTAAGGATACAACCTAATAAGAGGTATGGATAAGTGACAATTGACCATAATGAATTCTTCACTGTTCCTCACCCAAAATCAGCATTTGCGTAATGATAGAAAGTACTTTGCATGTTTAGTGTTAAGAAAATAAGTATTTTAATCTTTTAAAGGGGCCCTACTATGTACATTTTCAGCTTCATATTTGTATGTTATGCCTCTACTGGGACATGTACCTTTTTCTCATACTGCCTGTGCTGCAGTATCTCTTTTCGCAAGAGCCCAGACTGCTCTGGTTGGATGGCCGGCTCTGTTGTGATTGGTCAACCACTTAGAGATGTCCTTCCCCTTAACATATCACGTACAATGTGTTGGAGCACTAGCCAATAGAAGCGCAAGTGTAACATAGTGATGTCATTATGTCACAGAAGTAAACAGAGGAGTTACATCGAAGCCTTTCAGGCAGTTGGGAGAATAACTCCCTCTGGAAGAAACTTTGGGATTTTTGCCTTTGCAAATCATGTATATGCACAAAAACCTATATCACACTAACCCTCAATAAGCATAATAGTGCCCATTTAAACAAGTTTCAGTTCTACGTAAGTTTTCGTTGCTTTCTGTTTGTTATATGCTGTTTTACACTCAGGATGTATCACATTACTGCAATGATTAACAAAGCAACACTTCATTAAGTGAACAAGAAGTTGATTGGCGGAAGAAGCAAGGTTAATTTTAACCTCCTTAAGTGGATCGATATTGTCCATGCATGTATGTGTGTGTGCATGCTTCTTGTGCTTTGCGCGAACACAATAATCACCTCCAATCTAATCAGCCAACAACACAGCACACCAGAAATTTCCATTTAGAGGGAATTCACTTTCAATTTGAACACAGCTCCTCTGCTTTTCAACGCACATTTTGCCCACATCACCCACACCTCTGTCTCGCTCTCCTTTATATCCACTTCTTTTAGGTCTATTTTCTAGATCCACCTTTACACAGCCTGGACCTGCAGTATCCTCTTATCCGTCTCTGGGAATTTGTTTCTCCCTGATCTGCCCTTTTTATCGTTTCTTCTCATCTTCCAGGGGCCAGAAGAGCAGATAAAATAAGCACCTATCGGCTTGAGCGCTAGATGGAGAAGCCAGGGGAGATGGCAGCAATTGCCTTGTGTTTCGGCCTATCTACACTCAGCACTGAGGTATGACCTGCATAGAAGATGGTGTGGTATGAACTTGAAGTCACCAAAAACACTTGTTCAAAAGGCGGCACATACATATAAAGTAGGCTAAACTCAGAATCCAAAAATACTCTGTCTGTAATATACAAGATCATAAGATAAAGAGGGAAAAACAAGTCACTTTTAGTTTAAGAGCACAGCCCTATATATTTTTAAAAGTGGATGTGTAGGCCAGAGGAGTTTTATGACTTTACAACAGACCAACTGATATGCCGGTTGGCTAATCGTGTCGTAGTATTAATCTACAAATTGGCCATTACTCATATTGCAGAGGTCCCTTTGGGATGTTGTCCACACAACCGCTTAATCGTATGAAACCACTGACTGTTTGAGCCTGTGGCTCACTGTAGTCGGCAGAACAATATCATAAGACATAAGATGTCACCTGCCAAAAACTTTGTTTACTTTTCTAAGAGAGCGTGGTATTATTTATTTATTTTTCCTACATCCTCAGCCTACTGATAACACAGGTTGGGAGGTGTGGATGAAGGCCAAAACTCTGGGACAAATGTATTGTGGGTGGCATGCTGCTCCAAATCACAGCGGTTTTCAACAGGCCTCTTGCTCTCTAAGACATGGCCACTTTTAGGCAATCAAATCCCAGAGAAATTGGATGAAATTCCTGGAAATGACACTCCGCTCTCATAATCCGTTTCACTCGGAAGCTAAAGATGCTTTAACTTCCATTTCCCTGACACTTTATATTACTGTTGGCATGCTGTTGCTGTTACATATAACAGATATGTGCCCAATTGTAATATTCAAGTCGTTTTAGAACCTTTAGATGCATGGTGTCCTGTGGAACCTATAGGAAAACCACCTGTTTGTTTAGCTCCAACCTGCAATACCTCCGCCAACAATGAGCCCCCCACACCCTTGCCCACTGTACAATTCCCATCCCCTTTACAGAAGTGGTCCTGAAAAATCTCAAACACCCGCAGTACATTTGGCCAGAATCAACAAACAAACAAAGACTTGGAGAAAAAAGAAACTACAAAAGTCCCTTTGTCTTCACAATCAGATGTCTAGAAATACCGCCTAGATAGATCAGTGGCTGACTGCTGCAGGCCCGGGCGATGAGGTGAGGAATCAAGTTAACAGGGGAGGCAGCTGGCACCAGTAAAGCCCCTTGGCTAGGGTCTGTTGTTTTGCTGATGGACAGAATGAATTAAAGAGATATGATGTGCTACGCTGCTCCGTCTCACCAGGTGACACCGTGGTGACGGTCACAGCACCTTTGCTGCTCACCGAGGACAAATCTGTTGCTGTTATCTTCATCACAGCAGTGACAAGAAACAGTGTTGTAGGTGTTTGGAGAGCATGTCCTTGGAAAATAAACCAAAGGTTATCCTGCTGTTTTGGCCCAGTGGTATATATCTATTCTTTTTTGTCCTCTTTTATCAAGAGGGTGAACACAATAGTTGGTTCCCATGAAATTGATGCACTTGAATTGTGGGATAATATCATAGGGGAATGGGTTGTTCCATTGTATTTAGTTGTGTTATTGGACAAATTAATATCATTTTCCAGTTTCTGCTATTCGATGTAATATATTATGTGAATATAATATCACATTTCTGCTGTCATGCAAGACCAGCTTTTGTTCTTTATACAGCATCCACATATTATCTCTGGTGCGCGTCATATTTGCAAATGAATGTTTGGCTTCCCACTGTTTTACTTGGGTCCTGTCAAACAAGCTCCCTGTGCAGTGCCTGCAAAAGTGCTGATCACATCATTCTGCATCATCTGTCGGACCCCTGCCAGCTGTGCGACAGGATGTAGCTGCATTGTATTCAACAGTTGTCTGTGGTCATATGAACAAAAAGTAAGTCATTAGTAAATATGCAGAGTGTGCAGTTGTTAATTGATGTAAAACGGTATGGTTTGTTCTTGTTTGCAGTTAGAGCAAGTATACATGATGTTGTTTCATTATTTTAAAAAATGACATTTGTTGGAAAAAAGCAAGAGGATCATGATTTTCATCACCATCAGTTGCATTATTCAATGTGTATGTGACATGGTTAACTCCAGTGTGAGTGCAACAGGAACCAGTTTTTTCATTGGGGCTACATTTAAGGAAATCTGATAAAGAAAATATGAGAGAAAACATAACATTTATAGTTGCAATGTTTTGGCTAAGGCTTGAAGTTTGCATTTTGTTGAAGCAATTAGGTAAAGTATATAGTATGTGGGAGACACCCAGCAATAACTAAATGTAAGTCAACTACCATGACAATCTCTTTAAAATTGTCAAAATGTTTAAAAAGGAGAGGATTTGTTCAGAAGCTTTTCCTCATTACCGTCCCCATTACGTCTTGATGTTTCAATTCCGCTATAATGCAACACACAGACATAGATCTAACAGTCCTATCTTCAATTGACTTGCAATGCACACAGTTCTCCATGTGACATCACTGTGTGCTGAGATAAGAATGCAGAGCAGCTCATTGTCTCTTATCTGTCACACAGACTCAAAAACGTCCTTCTATTTTTTTCACTGTCTCTCTCCTTATGCTTTCTCTGCAGCTGATGAAGTGAGCTACGCATTATGTAATGTGTTTACACGTGGCAACACAGCGGGAAAGCCATGCTCAGTATGCAAACACACACCTCCTCACCATCACGTGGAGTAAACATCAAGTCCCAATAGCAAAAATCACATAATTCAAAGGGACATGTAATCTGATCTAATTAAAGACTTAAATATCTCATGTTGCATTGCATTGGCCGAGTGGCTAATTCCGTTCCCAGAATTTCCTGTGGTTTTTGATAATAACTGCGATCCAGTCATTGGCTGGCTTCATTTGCCTTCTTTCCACTAAAATATAAATGTGGCCAAGTGCGAAGAGAAGACAGAGAAACCAAACTGAACATAAAATCATCCTGATTAAGATGATTAGAAGGCTAAGTAGGAGAATGAGAATACAGTCCACATACAAGATGGAATAAATTGTGTAACAGCTTAAAAGAATGAGCATCCTTAGGGTTTACAGGGTGGGTGTAATCTTAATGGATTAAAGAGGTTCATCAAACAGAAACTGAATATAGGGCATAGCAATCTGATGACATTAGCTGTCAACCTCCGTTTATTTTTGTAAATCAGAGCATGGGATGCAAAGGGCTGCATACATTGCTCCGAGGTCATGTTGACGATAACAGAAGAACTTATGTAAGAATATAAATGCTTTCCAATAGAGATGGACAATAAACGTGCGATGCCGTCTCTATAATTAGCGGTTAACATTTTTCACTACACATAAGAATGTAGCCGTTGAAAACAGCAAAAAACACACAATATGAACTAGTTATTTTCAAATAAGACCTGTTCATTTGATACGAGACAGTATATGAAAAATATATCATCATACATTAAAGGGTTTTTGTCATTTCTGCTTTTATCCCCTTTAAAATGTGTTGTTCACAGTAATCCAGTGTTGTTGAAAGAAAGCATAACGAGAAGATTTGTGGATAAATGACTTGGATTTGGTATGATTATGTACAATGTGTCAGTCTGCAATTCTTCTCTTGATTTGCGCTGCATAGGGAACAGTGAAGAATAATGTGGACTAGAATACAGATGCTGTTATTTTGCAACAGTCTGGTGCTGGTCACACAAATTTAGCCAGTGGCTCTGACGTGCATAATTGCATTTTGACAATGTGCCTGACTCCAATTAAAGTCTGCAGATGGATCATGGACCTGCAGTTAATTAGCTGAAAGGGGGAAGCCTTCAAACACCATTGTGTGAATGCCACTTTCTGCTGTCACAAAAATAGACTTTGACTGTCAGTTTCTGCAGTATCATAATTGAATGCCCCTTCTTTACTTCACCTTTTGTTTTCAACCTATTATGGTAGGATATGTAAGGCTCACTTACTGTATATGCATCGACACATACACACACACAAATTCATGAAGGCACACTGACTCATAGAGGCCTCGTTTTTACATTTCAATTCCACTCGTGCAGAAAATATTTTCACTGTTTTTTTATTTGTTTATTTGTTTGTTGTTGTGTGGGGAAATGTGTTTTGTGGGCTGAAGGGCAGATGAGTAACACATCTCAGCAGCACTGTGACTTTAGTCATAAACCAAATCTATTTTATTTACACTACATGTCCTCATAAGTAAACATCAAAGTAAATGTTTTCCACAATGGCACATGCCTCCTAAGAGCAAACAAACTGGAAGTTAGGGGGTTTTAAGTTTAGTTAAAATAAAATGTTGTTAACATAACCAATATTATCTTTCGGTACAGGCCAGTTCTCTAAACTATTTCCCATGCCCTCTTTCTTATGGCTTTTCATTCATCATAGAAGCTTTGTATTGACCTTTGTGCAATAAGGTTTAGCAAGCTTTTGCACATGAGATAAAGGCAAAGGTCAGCCTGCCTGCACTAGCCTAAGTGATACCTTTTTCTTCAGAAAAACTACACCTACTTTTAGAGTGGGATAAAAATAGTTATGCTTGTCTTCATGTATGGCTGATGAAAGTCAGTCTATGTGTACGATGGTCTCAAAATTGTCTAAAAAACCATTGATCCCTGTTGAGCTGAGCTATAAGCGTGTCCTGTTATATTGTATACACTTCGCAATGTATTGTTTAGCAGTAGTAATCTGACTACCAGTGGCATTTCCTACACTATTCTCAGTGCAGCTATTTATAGGCAGCTGACCTTTCATTCCTCGACAAACCACCCATCCCTAGCAGAGTGGACGAAAAATCAAAGAGCAAAGACAACCAAGGGGATAGGAGAACAGGGATAAAGAGGATGGAAATTATGATGGAAACCATTCTATGACAGTTAGACCATGCAATAACTTGTTAAATGTTTGAACTCATGTGAAAATTTGAACACGTATGTTACTCATATATCATCATTTTCATATGTTTAGAAATTCTGTATAATATTTAACATTGATACTTAAAATATTGTAATTTGCATCAAAACAAAGACTACTCCGTCAGTGATATTGTACAACTTCAGTGGCAAAAGATTAAATGAATGCAAATAAGTTGACATTAAGTTTCACACACAGACAGAAATCATTGTCCTACCACCAACTGGTCTTTCAAAATTGCAAAAACGGTTCAACATTTTGACACTTATAAGTTGAAGTTTTGGTTCACTGAAAACCCATGATGGACTATCATAGAGAGGGATTTACCAGCCTCTGCCATTGGGTCCTACACTGTGTGCCAAACATTCATATTTGGCAGAAAATCTGAAGCATTGCATTACAGCACAACACCGCAAGTGCACCTGTTCAACACTGTTCAACACTTACTGTTCAATTTCAATTTCCAGATTGAAAATAAAATAAAGTGTTTTGTAACACTTGGTGGTTCAGAGATTGAACAATATAAATATATTTTGGTAGCATTATCCAAAATGGGAAAGGGAAGGTGCACAAGAGGCATTTTAGTACTGAACAATTACAGGCCCATATCAAACCTCCCATTTCTAGGTAAAATCATTGAAAAAGTTGTCTTTCAACAGTTGAGTAATTTCTTGCATTTAAATAACTGTTCCAGTCCGGCTTTCGTCCAAACCACAGCACTGAGACTGCTCTTGTAAAGGTCTTCAATGACATCCACTTAAACACAGACAGTGGCAGAACGTCAGTGTTAGTATTATTAGTAGGGGTGTAACGGTTCACAAACATTTCGGTTCGGTACGTACCTCGGTTTTTTAGTCACGGTTCGGTTCGGTACGTTTTTGGTACAGCGGAATTTTTTTTCACAAAACAAAACATATATATATATATTTTTTATTATTATTAAACTGTGAATAATGTATTCACTCAAATAAATACAAAATATAATAAAATAAACATTAAGGTCAGTGTTTCCCCTATATACAAATAGTGGCGGCGCAGCGCCGCTGCTGAAATATGAGC
>NW_011338822.1:13137-38697 GCF_000735185.1 Notothenia coriiceps | reverse complement strand
GAACTTTACTGTACTAGTACCCACAAAACATAAACTATTAGTTTTGGGTTTTTAATTATTATTAAACTGTGAATATTCACTCAAATAAACACAAAATATAATGAAATAAACATTAAGGTGCAGCATTTCGATGAACTGAAATAATATGTATTTGAACTGTACTGTACTAGTACCTAAGCAGCCAGTTTGACATTATGACTTGCTTGTCATTGTATTTTCATGTTTTTTTAAAGAAAAATTAACTTGTCCACATTGCTTGCCGAAAGGGCATATTTGCTGGCACTAACAATGTCTCCTGCTGTGGAGAACACCCTCTCGCTAGGGACAGAGGTAGCAGATACAGCCAGGTAGCGCTTTGCTAACATGGCAACATAAGGATATTTGACGTTTGTAATAGCTTTGGCTGGGTCTGAACTTTTTGCGAGTGGTGGAGGCTTAAATGCTAGCAGGTCAGGAGTTGGGTTTGCACTTCAGTCTTTTTTCTTTTGGTACCGGTGATATTCACGTTCGGGTGATGCCTTTTCAAANCACACCACCAGACTTTCGTAGATTAGTTAATCTACCAAAAAGGCCACATCATTGACCCGAAAGTACACAAAAAGCACACTTCAGATGCTCAAGGTCCTTGAGATGCTTCACGTGTCCGAACGCCTCCCCCCCAACTTCGCTTGTATATCACCGGTCCATGCCTCAACAGCTCTATGTCAAATCTGAGATCTCACCATANGTGTGCCTTGGCAGTCTCAGTCCTGTGAGGATGCAATCACATTTAATTTTGTTTTAAGCTTTAAGGCACAGTACAACATGATAACGTTTTTTCATTTTTAGTAATTTCTTTAGAATGCAACATAAACCGGGGCGCATTAACTCGTATAAAGCAAAGCAGTGTTTCCCCTAGGTTTACTGCTTAAGGAGGGTGCTGCCAGGGCGGGATGAAGGTGGTCCGATGATGGCGATCCGTGCAGGGTGGGACACAAAACAGGGGGTCTGTGGGCCCTCCACAATGGAAATAGTTATTGATTTGAATCCCTTTTCCTGCCTGCCTTTAAAAAAATACTAAATTCTTTATTTATTTGGGGTCACATTATAATACAAGTACAGTTTTTCAAATAATATATTTTTAGAGACCCGAAAGTGACAAATGAAATGGCAAACAAAATTAGTCAAACTAAAATAAAAACAAAAAAGTACACACGGGTTGTTTGAAATAGCAAATGTCTACACATGTACATATATATATATACATACAATACACATACACACATACATGTGACCATAAATACACATCTATACAGTACATATACATTCAATCGGTGTATAGAAACAGACAAACAAGGGATGGTCGTCTTTGGGATATGTAAATTCTCCACTTTTTCCATATTTCTTCAAATGTGAGCCCAAATAGAAATTCGTCCCAGGCATTTTTTCCTGCAGTACTATTTCAATATGGATCTTTTGCCAAAAAGTTACTATTAAAGGGCAAGTCCAAAACAAATGGTAGTGATGTGCTAGCTGAGAACCACATTTCCTCCAGCAGCTGGGGGGCCCTAGATGATGTGATGACTGAGCAGGGCTGAAAAAGTACCTGCTCAGCATCTTCCAACTAAACATTCTGTCGTTGCCTGAGCTCGAGATCTTCCATTGAAAAGTACAGTAATTTGTCCAGACTCTGTCAGGGATGGGTTTTTTTTTTTCGTTTTCCCATTTGTGTTTTATATAGAAAGTATTTTCCTTTTTAATATCTTGAAGAGCTTGGTAACGTTTGGAGATTACTTTCATCCCTGTGTCTGATGTGTATGCACTGGTGAAAACTATTAATAAAGGGTTTTCAAGGGCCTTCTGGCTGTCTGACAGGGAACTATTTAAGTAATGGCGTACCTGTAGAAATCTAAAAAAATCACCGTTATTCAATCCATATCGTTTTTTTAGTGTTTGAAAATCAAACATGGTTCCTTTGCTGAAAAATGTGCAATATGAAGTAAGGCCATGTTTGGCCCAATCTTTACATTTTGTATCTAGCTTGCTCGGGGTGAAATCAAGATCATGTGAGCACCATCTTAATATCTTCATTTCCTCCAGCAAGTCACTCCTGGTAAGGACCCTTAACCATAATTTTAAGGAGAGGTTGATCCAGCGGTTATCTTTTTCCAGTAAGTTTTTAACATGTCTTTTATCCCCTAACCTTGCCTCGATTGGTACTCCTCCTGATACATTATTCTCAATTTCTTTCCATCTAGCTCTGTAGTCTGGCTTGCACCAGCAGAACAAGCTTCTTAATTGGGCTGATATATAGTAGTCCTTCAAGCAGGGGAGCGCTACTCCTCCCTTGTTTTTTGCTAGTTGAAGAGTACAGAATCTAATCCTTGGTTTCTTCCCTTGCCAGATGTACCTTGATATGGTTTTATCCCATTCGTTAAACTGCTTGTCTGTGATTTCAATTGGTAGATTCTGGAAAAGGTATAAGAGTCGTAGGATGTTCATTTTCACTGATTCTATTCGAGATTCAAAGCTCAGCACTGGGATCAAGTTCCATCTATTTATGTCTTCTTTTATTTTCTGACTTAGAGGGTTGAAATGTAGTGTATACAATTCCTCTGAATCTTTAGAGATGCTTACTCCCAGATATTTTAAGTGGTTCAGATCCCAATTAAGATCAATGAGTGAGTTTATATGTTGGCTTGGCTTGTAATTAAAGCTCAGTATTTGGGTTTTTGTTATATTGAGTTTGTACCCTGAGACAGAACTATAAGTATCCAAAAAAGTCAGTAAACTCAAGAATGATTCATCTGGGTTTGACAGGTATATTAATATATCATCACAAATATGATAATTTATGTTCCTGACCATATACTTCTACACCGGTAATATTGTTATTTTGAGTAACCCCCAAACTCAGAGCTTCGATATAAATTGCGAATAACAGAGGGCTAATTGGACATCCCTGTCGTGTCCCTCTCTCAAGGTAGAAAGAATTTGATATGGCTCCATTTATTTTTATTCTTGCATAAGGGTTGTCGTACAGTGCTTGAACAGTATTAATAAAGATCTTGTGAAAACCAAACTTTTCAAGAACTTGGTATGGATGTAGTGGACATTGGTGGATGACTGGATGTAGTTTCAATAAGGGGGTCAAGTAATGGAATTGCCCAGAGTCTGATAGACAGTCAGTTCTCATAACAGTCAATCTGATCAGAGAGAAGAGAACACGAATGAGGTTACAGATGGTAGAGAGAAACGGAAAAGAATGGAAGTGGACAGAAAGAGGGTTCTTATTGATAAAAATGGCTTGTTTATAAAATCATATGACAGGTTTCATTGATCAACATATCACGTGAAAAGCAATGCGGTAAACCATTGCCAAATTCAATTAAAATTAATTGTACTCACTTACGTAGATATATTAAATGGAACACCCCAATAACATATCCAATAACATATCCAAACGTTTTATAAAAGTAGCTACAGTACAACACTCAACAGAAATTATTTACAATACATTGTTCATCACTAACACATCTGGAATTTGAGAGAGTTTATGTTGTTTACAGAAACATTTACATACTAAAAAACACCTAACAATACCATAGAATCTAATTAATCTGTCCCCAACTTCTAAATGGGCCAAACAATATTTATTTTGAGACATGGTAAGTGCCCGGGCTGGTATATTAAACTATTATAATTTTTACCTAGTATAAAAACTGGCTACAAAGTGTACGTAAATAATACTGAAGCATGTTGTTTGGTGAATATCTTTGATACTGATTCATAATGTCTAGGCATATCAATAGACTTGATTAAAGCTGATACGTCCTCCTCTATCAGCTCAAGGCTTTTGCCTCGCCCAGGAATGTGCTGACACTGCTGAGTATCGTGATAAGTTATCCAACTTCGAAAGCAGTCTCCTGCTTGTTGCTAGGTAGGAAGTCTTCTGCAGCCTTACTTTTCAGAAAGAAACTCTCATCAGCAGCCGCATGTTCAACCAACAGCAGCAAACAATTAGTAAACCTAATTTGGTCGCCGATTGAGCGTGAGCGGACGATGGGAGGCGGTCACTCCGTGTAAACACACAACTACTGTTACAGTCCATTATTAATCACACAGTCTTGCGGTGTTTGTGACAGAACAGCGTCGCAGTGCCAGTTTGAAAAAACAATAGCATTAGATAGTCATCAATTAAGCATTCAACGTTGTCACACTGTGTCATTGGCTTTGCTGACTGTGTGAGCAGGCCTTCATACATGATAGTCAGAAAGAGGCCAGGGCTACATTCAGATACTAACAAGACCATGTGTTGGGTGTATTTGAACCCGGCATGCTCTACTTACATTCCTTATATCACCACAAACTCACAACATGAGCTCACAGACTCATTGGCATAGATATGAGCACATATAATCACAACGAGACATAAGTCCTGACTTCACTCGGTCTTGATTGAATTACACGTAATAGGATTTGCAGCCCTCTATTTGAAAACTAGAGTAATGGCAGGTTTTACTATAGCGCAAAAGGTGAGCAAGCAGAAATGCTGCTCTGCTAGAAAAAGGATGAAGCAGCAATATTAAGCTGCTCTTAACCGCACATGCACTTTATCCTTACTTTACCCTTGTAGTGTGCACGAGAATTAATGGCTCCATCCAGTAGTATCCTCCTGGATTAGAGGAAAAGTAATATGAGCATCGCACTGTGTTTTGAAAAAAGAAAGATGTATGGCAAAGTATTTTTTTCCTTTTAATCATAGAGTTAACACTTTAAAAAAAAAAAAGCTTCATGTGGTTTCTCCTATCTTTAGCATGCACACCACCTCTTTAACGAGTGTTTCCCGGTTTTATTTCCGAGTGAATACTCACAGCAGATGTTGCATGTTTGCCTGCGGCTGTGGAAACTTCCACTTTTGGTGAGATCACATGCATATCCAGATACAAATATAACAGAGGTCTGGGATTTTTCAGCGATTAACTTAGTCTGAAAGTGTTATGTGTAACCCATTTCCTCAACTGAATTTAGTATACATCCTGTAATACTTAACTGTATATCCTGTACATTTCATGCATCTATAAACTTATTTTGTTTGTATTAAATCATAGGCCATTTATATCAATATTAAATATTTTCTTTTCAAATAACAATAAGGTTTTTGATAACACCACAAAGTATGACAAAATGCAACTTCCATTGAATCAATTCAAGGGCTTTGGCTTTGTGTTCCATTGACCATACAATTCTATCTGTAAAAAAGAGGAAGCAAGCAAGAGAGGGAGGGTATCTGGTGTTTTGGGAGTTTTTATGGTGAGTGACTTGATCAAAATAGTTCAGGAAAATCTGCCCAGCCAACATGGGACAGTGTGCGGAAAGTTGCACTGAAAGACTGCAATCAGAACTGCCTCTGAACACTGAGCCATATTATTGTTGTGGCAACAGTGGGTTGATAATAATAATAATAATAATAATGCATCACATTTTTTATTAGAGTGCTTTTGCAGTTGCTCAAAGCGCTTTACAATTACACATTACACATATTAGACATGTAAGATTCATTACTGTGGACATTACCCACAGGAGCAAATTCGGGTGAAGTGTCTTGCCCAAGGACACAACAATAACAATAATCATGATTGATTGCTGTAATTTTACATCATTTTATCAAAAATAACAGTAACATACAGTAAGGCAAGGCAAGTTAATTTATATAGCACTTTTCAACACAAGGCAATTCAAAGTGCTTTACAAAAATGAAAGACATTAAGACAATGGCATTTCAAAACAGTCATTAAAAAGCAAAGATAATAAAATAAACATTATAAGAAAAAATACATGAATAAAAGTGACAGTGCAGTTTAGATATGAATATATCAATTAAAAGCAGCAGGAAAAAGAAAAGTCTTCAGCCTCGATTCAAAAGTAGTAAGATTTGCAGCAGACCTGCAGGTTTCTGGTAGTTTGTTCCATGATAACTGAACGCTGCTTTACCATGTTCAGTTCTGACTCTGGGGACAGAAAGCTGACCAGTCCCTGAAGACCTGAGAGTTCTGGATGGTTCATAATTTAAAAGGAAGTCAGAAATGTATTTTGGGCCTAAACCATCCAGTGCTTTATAAACCAGTAGCAGTATTTTGAGATAAATTATTTGACACACAGGAAGACAGTGTCAAGACTTCAGAACAGGAGTGATGTGATCCACCTTCTTAGTGTCAGTGATGACTCGAGCAGCAACGTTCTGAATTAGCTGCAGCTTTCTAATATAATATTTAGTGAGACCTCTGAAGACACCATTACAGTAGTCCAGTCTACTGAAGATAAAAGCATGGACAAGTTTTTCCAAATCCTGCTGTGACATTAGTCTTTTAATCCTGTTCTTTAGGTGATAGTAGGCTGACTTAGTAACTGTTTTAATGTGACTGTTGAAACTCAGGTCAGAGTCCATGACTACACCTAGATTTCTGGCTTAATCTGTTGTTTAGAACATTGCAGGCTGAAGCTCAGCGCTAACTTTCATAAGTTCTGCCTTGGCTCCAAAAACCATTGCCTCAGTTTTATCTTTGTTTAATTGGAGAAAGTTCTGACACACCCAATCATTGATTTGTTCAATGCACTTACTCAGTGTTTGAATTGGAGCATAGTCTTCTGGTGAAATGGTTATTTAAATGTGTGTGTCATCCGCATAGCTATGGTAACTTATTTTGTTGTTTTTCATTATCTGAGCCAGTGGTAGCATGTAGATGTTAAAGAGAAGAGGCCCCAAGATGGAGCCTTGACGAACCCCACATGTCATATTTGTCAACTCAGATGTGTATTTACATATAGAAACAAAGTTGTTTCTGTCCTTTAAGTATGATTCAAACCAATTTAGAACTGTTGCCGAAAGTCCCACCTAGTTTTCCAGTCGGTCTAGTAATATGTTGTGGTCAACAGTGTCAAACGCAGCACTGAGATCTAATAATCAGGGGTGTAACGGTACACGAATAATTTCGGTACGGGCCCTTCGGTTCGGTACACGTGTGTACCGAAGTGTACCGAAGTGTACCGAACGAATATAACGTTAAACGTAAAAAATTGAGAACGTGAACAACTTTTTGGAAGTAATCTCAGGTGCTGCGTCGCAGCATTCAGAGTTTTGCTCACATTGGGTTCAACGCGTCATAGAGCGAGCAAGTCATTTCATTGGACGAGAGGCATACTATGAGAGCTGGTCAGAGGGATGCGTTCAAATTTAGTCAGTAATTTGAGCAACTGGCGAAATAGCGAACGCAGATAAAGTTGAGCTCGAAAATCCTCCAGCATCATTGAAGTCTCCGGTTTGGGAACATTTTGGTTTCGCAGTCACGTACAAGGATGACGGACAAAGACAGGTGGACCGAACCAAAGCTGTTTGTCGGCATTGTTCAACTAAAATTGGTTACGCGGCTGGCAATACATCAAACTTGCACACTCATTTGAAAAGGCATCACCCGAACGTGAATATCACCGGTACCAAAAGAAACTAGAGAATGCAATTCCTGAAGAAATTGCTAGTGGGAATGCTTTATGCTGAAAAGCTGACGATGAACTGCTATGCTGAAATGTAATGTGTAAGAAGAAAGTGAAGAATTTAGATTGAAATTATACATGAACATTGGAGGCTTGAATGTGTGATAAGAGAATTAAAGAAAGTAAAAAGGCTTGGATAAGCAGCAGAATATTTGAACCGCAAACTTTTGAACTAACTTGATGGCGAATGATCTGTCGCCATGGCAACGGCATTTGATGACACCCCATATAAGGCTTTGATGTGTTGATGGCTGCATCGTTACCAAACCTGTGAAGTTTTGGGCCGTTTGGAGCATTTTCACGGAAGTTATGAGAAAACTGTTTCATAGCGAGCATTGTGTTGCCAAGGCAACGGCATTTGAATAAATCTTAAAGCTGTCAAATTGATGTCTTCACGGCTGGACTGTTAGCACACATGTGAAGTTTGAGCACTTTTTGACCATTTTCATAGGAGTTATAGCGACATCGCGTTTTACGGCAAGGTGCCATGGCAACTGCTTTTGAGGAAAACTCACTAATGGCACATAGACATGTTGAGGGCTGGACCATTAACTGTCATCTGAAGTCTGGTGGTGTTTTGACCATTTTCATATGAGTTACGACAACTTTGTGTTTTATGGTGAGGGATGAGTTTCCATGGAAACAGCCTATGGTGAGATCTCAGATTTGACATAGAGCTGTTGAGGCATGGACCGGTGATATACAAGCGAAGNACAAATGGTAGTGATGTGCTAACTGAGAACCACATTTCCTCCAGCAGCTGGGGGGCCCTAGATGATGTGATGACTGAGCAGGGCTGAAAAAGTACCTGCAGCAGGTACTTTTTCAGCCCTGCTCAGTCATCACATCATCTAGGGCCCCCCAGCTGCTGGAGGAAATGTGGTTCTCAGTTAGCACATCACTACCATTTGTTTTGGGCTTGCCCTTTAATAGTAACTTTTTGGCAAAAGATCCATATCGAAATTGAAATAATACTACAGGAAAAAATACCTTTAAACTGGGACGGATTTCTATTTGGGCTCGTACATTCAATCCCCACAAACTCCAAAACAAAACAATTATTTGGAATTCTTACTGTTGCAGCAAAAAAAGCAATAACTAGAAAATGGCTCAAAGCGGACATCCCTTCTCTTGACAACTGGTACGACAAAATCCATGAAATCTATTTTATGGAAAGAATCACCTTCTCAATGAGGCTTCAGGAAATACTTTTGAAGAAATATGGAAAAAATGGAGAATTTACATATCCAAAAGACGACCATCCCTTGTTTGACTGTGTTTCTATACACCGATTGAATGTATATGTATAGATGTGTACTGTATGTATGGTCACATGTATGTGTATTGAATGTGTATGTTGATATGTATGCATATGTATATGTGTAGACATTTGGTATTTCAAACAACCCCTGTGTACTTTTTCGTTTTTATTTTATTTTGACTAAAGTTTCATTTGTAACTTTCGGGTCTCTAAAAATATATGATTGGAAAAACTGTACTTGTATTATAATGTGACCCCAAATAAATAAAGAATAAACAAAAAAAGAAGAAACTACATCCACTTTCACTACGCAGACACAACAACCAACACTGTGAGAGACAGACACACATGTGCACACACTGGATGTAGACACAGGTAGGCGGCACACATGAACGCACACTTAGCAAGCAGACACAGGGATTTAGGCACAGAAAGAAACATATTATACACACACACACACACACTTGACATGCTGTTTGTCACTTCCATTTGGTCCGACCGTCTGAATAAACCAAATCTCAGCATATTTTGGTGATCTCGTCCCAGGCAGGGGGAGCAGTGTCCCAGGAGCCCACTGCAGAGAGCCTCATTGCCAACCCACTGCGCCAACCCTGATGATATCGTCACTATGCACCATTCACCGGAGCAGGACCAAGCCTATTGTGATTGGCTCATATGTTCATACTTGATATATGGCACTTTTGAAAAACTGCTGGTTATAACAATACTGTCCAAAACAAAGTACTATTGTAACAGTCAGTCGGTTTGTTTAGGTTTGTTTTTCTGTTTGTTGTTCACAAGTATCAGCCATGATAAATTAAAGATAAACAAAGAGGTCTGATGATTGCATTCATTCTCTAACAAAAAACATATTTTCTCTCTTTCAGCCAACAGACAGCTGATACTTGTGACCTATGATGGGTACATCTGTATAAGACCAGTTGCTTTGTTCCTGGAAAACAGCAGACAGCACCATTAGACGTGTCCTCTGTGTTCTAATGCTATCTTTATCTCATTCTCCCTTCCTATAACTCTATTTATTTCTCTACTTGCTTCTTTCCCTCACTCGTTTTTCTGAGAATTTTCTCCAACCCTGACCCAACTCCTTGGTTGTACATTAATACATTTGGCCTATGAGTTGGGTTTTTAAATAGTCTGGTCTTATGCCTTGTATAGTACTTTGAGTCTTAAAGTCTCACTTCAGACAAAACACGGAGCCTCTGCAACGTCACTCTTGAGATTTTGCAGTGAAATGAAATTGACTTGTTATTTACATCATGAAAGAGAGGTGAAAGGTAATAAAGTTGAAGCTATATGTAGACGTGGCTGATAAATGGCAGTAGTAGGTTAATTGACTAAATAAATCACTCCATACCTTAACTGGAGCCAGTATCTAGGTTATTGACAAAAATGTTTTTTTTATGACAAAGCTAGGACACTCCCTGGATGCTAAGATGTATTGATCACTCTTCTGCCTATACGGACAAACACACAGGGAGACACGCATGCCAACACACTGCATACAGGAAAAAGGCACCTACCACAGAGAGCCCACATAACCGCAGCCCCACACTGTCGATCAATAGTGTCAGCTGAATATTTACTTTTGAGCCAGCGGAAATCAATACAGATATCTTAACGGGAACAATATATATATATATATATATATATAGATACTAGATATATATATATATATATATATATCTGCCAAATAGTGATGTGTTGCTACAGTAGAAGGCAGCGGCTTACAGTAGCGGGTCAGTCACAGTAGAGAAAGAGTGTTAGCCTAAACATTGTTTTTCTTTCACAGGCTGAAATTAAAATCCGGTGAAATGTTTCAAATATCCTTGGTTTTGAGTGGAAGACTGCTATAGCGTTGATGCAGAATATAATAGGAAAAGGCAGGGCTTACTATCGTACTATTCATATAGTAGAAATGGAGCATGAGAAATTCCTGCAGTGACTACCACTGTTCACAGTTCTTATACAGCTAACAAAGAAAGGAACATGGAGAGCATTTGAAAAGCAATAGAGGAAAAAGAACAATCAGAAACCCTGACAGAATATGGCAGGTGGATGTTCAAAACACTAGGAGAGATAGGGGAAGAAGAGAGAAAGGCAGTGAAGGACATGGGAGGGATGAATCGAATAAATAAGTAGGAATAAGCAGGTCCTCTAGACCAGGGGTTCCCAGAGTGGGGTACGCGAGACCCCGAGTGGGGGTCGCGGGATGATTCCAAAATAAAAATGGAAAATAAAAAAAATAAAAAAAATGTATTAAAAAAGATTGATGATTTTTTTTAATTATTATTAATAATAACGTTTGCATAGACATTTTCAGGGGCGGACTAGCCATCTGTATAATTTCCCCGCAACGAGGCTCCCCCTTTCAGTGTTTCTCAAACTTTTTTGACAGGGGTCGCCAGTCTCTGGCACTGTTATTTTGGGGGTCGCGGGCTGAAAAGTTTGGGAACCCCTGCTCTAGACGGAAGACGGTGGAGGACGAGGCAGAATGAGAAACAGGAAAATGATGTGAGAGCGTGCAATTGCGAGAGAGAAAAAAGGGAGATAGAGAGTCAGTGACAGGCCACATGGGAGCAGATGGAGGTGTGTGCAAAATGTGAATACAAGTGCTAAGTTACTCAAGGGCTTCAATCCAGCTCAAATTGCAGCCTTGCTTCACAGTCAGGCATTCATACTGAGGAGCATCATTTCCCTCTTTTTCAAATATTCAAACAATGCCACAATGCCTTTATTTCTTTGTTTCTTTATGCAGTGAAATCACTCTGTCTATACATCTATTACCACGGCAGGACCAGCAGCAGTGTGGCTGCAGCAGCATCAATAATTGCTGGCTTCCCCTAAAGGCACACTGGGAACTCTGGGTAGTTATGAGGGTGTAATCTCCTACCTGGGTTGCACTTACACGTTCTGTGACGGGGTGACCCGGGGGGACGGGCTGTTGGACGGACAGCTTTGAGCCTGCGACATGGCAGCCGAGCAACATGACATGACAAGGCCGAAAGGGGGATGGGAATGGGAGGATAAAGGTGGAGGGGGGGGAAAGGAAAGGAAGGCCCCTGCCTGGAGACAGCAGTATTACAGGTTAATGTCAAAGTTGATAAATGATTTGCTGTGAATTATGTAATTTCTTTTCGTTCCAGTGTAGGTCACAAGTATCTGTCTTACTTACATTTAAGGCCAGTTCTGGTGTTATATTTAGTACTCAGACTGGCAAAAAAAAGAATCACTTATTGCAATTACTTTTATAAGCGTTTATGCATCTAAATTCTCATTATTATTTAAAAATACACCAAAATGATCATGGCGTGGTTTTTTATTTAGGATATGTACCAAACAAAGATATTTTGTTGGGACTGAAGAATACGATTCGTAGACTGGGATATCTCTGCAACTCCACAATACTTAATGAAATGTATATTTTAAAACATATTAACAAATATTGTGCTTACTGAATTTGAATATTATTTCAAATTTCAAATGTTCAAATATATTTTATATTAGAATATCGAAAAAAATGGTGCAACCCTATCTCGTATATGGGCATCTCAACTTGTAAATTGCAAGACTGTGTCTAGTGTGTCCCCAGACAGGAGGAAGGGAGGAAGGGAAGAAGGGAGGGAGGAAGTGAGCAGATGAGGGTTAAAGGATACATCCGCACGCCGCCTGTCCTGGAGCCGATGGCCAGGATCTTCTGCACGGGGTCAAAAGCCAAAGCAGTCGGCTGGTAAGGGAAACCGTGACGCACCGTCTGCAAGGAAATACACAAAATAAGATATTAGTTAAAATAGAACAAAATGTAAGGGTCATAGGAATTATGAAATTATTAAAAAATTAATGATTTTGTTTGACTTTTGGCGTTTTATTGTGTGGTGAATTCACTCGAAGCTTTGTCATTTCAAAAATCTTAAAGTCAACTTTTGTTAGTGTAACCTTTAATTCAGTTGACTTTTTTTTATCAAAAACACATAAAATGTGCTTGTTTTCTGATGAAATGGTAAAAGTAATGAATTATGTCATACTACATTGCATGGTGTGCAACTTTTAAATTGTAATCAAACATTTGTTCAATTTTTTTAACTGACAACAAATGTGTGTATGTTTTGTATGAAGTTCCTTTTTATAATAGAGGCTGCCAAAAAATTATTACTTTGAATGTTTCAAGAAAAATCCTATAACTTCTTTATGTAACTGATTGTGAAAGTGAGAGCAGACACAATTTTGAACAACAAATTAGGGCTGCACGATTTGGGGAAATAATCTAATTGCGATTTTTCAGATATAGCGATTTGATTTGTGATTTTGTTTTTAATCGACCCAACGGAAGTGTATTGTAAAATGCGGCCATATCTCCGGCTAGGAAGGTCGTGTCAACGTGCTCCCGTCTCCAGCACCCCCGCAGCCCGAGCTACGAGTGAAAGAACTAAACTTAAATGAAACTTCCGTTGGGTTGCTTTAAAGTCAAGCTTCAGTTTAAGATTCACCCTGTAATAGATGTAAAACATGTGATGGAGCATTACTAACCTCACTCACAAGGAAANGCAAGTGGATTAGAAGTGAAGATGGTCTGACTATACAGTTTGTGGCATGGCATTGGATCGTTTTTGGAGTAAAAAATAAATATATAATATTAAATCTAGTTTTTTTTTTTTAAAGGTTATTGACGGTATTACATCGGCATTAAATGTAGGTGGTTTATGTTATGTTGTGTCCCTGCTTTCTATGTGTGCTTTGGATTAATAATAAATGCATGCATTTGACGACGGTGGTAACAGTTATGGAAGTTCCATGTTGAATAAGACCGATAAGTCTACACACAGCTGAGTATTGCTGAATAATTAACTGTGGGATCTTTAAAGAACAAAAAGGTTGATTAATAAAGTAAAATACATAGATGTGGAGTTGAATCTAGATGTTGTTTTTTTCTTGTGCTGTTTTTTCTCTACGGGGGGTAACAAATAAAACAGAAGAGTATTTGCTACTACATACGGAAATGCACAAAAGTTTTCTTTGAGTGTAGTATTAAAGTATGAATATATGTGTGTGTGTTGTGTGTGTGTTTGTGTGTATGAGTACGTGCCTGTCTGTTAGGAATTTGGGCGCACACACCGTTGTGAGGGTTTCCTGTGCAGCTAATTTTATGATCTGGAACCCTCATGCAGCTGCTAAATATATTATTCTGGGCCTTTCTTGCTGGCTTGTGGTCAGAATAATAATGTATGAGCGGTAGAATGAATTTTAATAGATCTATGCGGCTCGGTGCTCTTATATCTGGCTTGGACCTATAGTGTGGTCAGTGGCGGTGAAATAAGAGATAATCTTTAGGTACTTTCTTAAGGTGAACGGCATTACGCTAGGCATTTCGTTACTGATACAGAGATGAAGCATTGTTAGGGGGTTTATGAGACGTGGTTGGAATACTCTCTGTGATCTAACTGTTTTTATTTTGAACTACATGGAGTCCTTTTATTACTGAAAAGGTGTAGTCATTTGTCATGTGTTTTATGTGTTCGTGTGCTCTTTGTAATGTTTTATTTAATGCATAACACCTGCAGGGGACTGAGATGAAATGACGTCTGTGGCTAAACTGGCCACATGATGGACTCAAGTGCTCAATTTGATTAAGGAGCATTTTACTTTCTTAAATGAAAAAATAACTAAAAGATATTTTTTTTGTTATTGAATAAGTAGTGAATACGGAAAAATAATTAAACAACACAATGGTAACCAGCTGTTCACCATTAATACCATTATAGATGATTTCTTTAACATCTGAATGCTAAGAAGAGAGTAAAATTGGTGTGTGTGTGTGTGTGTTGGTGGTGTGTGTGTGTGTGTGTGTTGTGGTGTGTTTGTGCGTGTGTGTGTGTGGTGTGTGTGGTGTGGTGTGTGTGTTTGTGTGTTGTGTTGTGGTGTGGTGTGTGATGTGTGTGTGTGTGTGTGTGGTGTGTGTGTGTGTGTGTGTGTGTGTGTGTGTGTGTGTGTGTGTGTGTGGTGTGTGTCTGGAGGGATGTGAGGTGCCCTATTGCATATTTATGGGGGAATGATTTGTGAAGCACTTAAGAGCAAGCCAACAGCAGGACTGATCTAGTTTCTGCTTATTCACACTAACTGCCAAATAGTTGAGGAAAGGAGAGAATCGGCATCAGAGGCAGTTAGGGATGGCGGGAAAGAGGTGGAGGGAGATGGGGAGGAGAGAGGTTTTGGTCAGACAGGTGTGGTCTGAGGGAGGGAGAGAGGTGATTTTTGGTCACTCTTTATTATATTTATCCGTCTAGGAGGATCCGGTGTATTAATTCTTTGGAGCTCTGATATAGTAATATGTATCGCTATACCGGGGTGAGGAACAGGGCAAAGCCATTAATCAACTGAGCACTCAGGACACTAAAGGCTTGTCCTTAATACATTATCATTCGTCCTCCAGATTGAATAAATATACGTGGTAAGTCTTTAAAAAAAAAACTCTAAGGTCATTGGTGTGATTAATTTCCCCTCCACAGGGGCTGATGATGTGGTGATAATGGAGCAGGTTTGGTGTTCTTGCGGTCAGCGGCCCGGTGGTCCTGAAGGATGAGAGATATAACCTTTGTCTCGGGGACCGGCAGATATACGAGCCAAGGATTATACACCCGAGGTCCTCGCTGGGAGACGGAGAGAGAGGAGGGGGAGAAGACTGTGACCGTAGAATAATTTCAGCCTCTCTCCCTCCTCGAGACCTACACGCTGCTGAGCCAAAACACCTCCTCACTCCTCACCCATTCCTCCACCTCCTCTCGCCATTCCTTAACTGCCTGCTGATAGCCGATGTCCCTCTCCTCCTCAACGTAAGTGGGGGGGCAGTGGGTGAGGTGGTGGAGGGGAGAGAGGCAGAAACTAGAGTCAGGTTCCTGTGCTGAAGGCTGCTGCTGCGTCTAAGTGCTGCAGCAAATATCCCGCATTAGGAATATGGGCAATTTACACCGTTGGCACATCCCTCCAGACACACACACACACACACACACACACACACACACACACACACACACACACACCACACACACACACCACACAACAACACACAACACACACACACACACACACACACACACACACACACACACACACACACACACACACACACACACACACACAACACACACACACACTACACAGCGCAACACACACACACACACACGACACACACACACACACCAATGTGACTCTCTTCTTAGCATTCAGATGTAAAGAAAGCATCTATATGTATTAATGTGAATCAGGCTGTGTTTACATTTGTGGTTGTTTTTGAGATTATGTTTTTCCGTTTCTACTGAACATTATTCAATAACAAAAAAAAAATGAGTCTTTTTAATTTGCTTTGTTCATTCTTAAGAAGGGAAATGCTCCTTAATCAATGTGAGCACTGAGTCATCGATGTGCACAGATTTAGCCACAGACGAATCATTTTCATCTGCAGTCCTGGCAAGGTTGATGGCAATTAAGAACATACAAGAGCACACGAAATCATGTTAAACACATGAAGCAAATGATAACCCTTTCAGTAAAAAGGATCATTGTAGTTCAAAGAAAAACAGGAGAATCACAGAGAGATTGCCACACACGTCTCATAAACCCTAAACAATGCTTATTGTATAGGTGAACGGGGGGGGAATGCCGAGCGGGAGATCCGTTATTAAGAGGTACCTCAAAGATTATCTCGTTATTTCACCGCCACTGAGCCGGCCAACTAATAGTCAAGGCAGACTATTGAAAGAGCAGCGCAGGGGGCGGGGCGCAGAGTTATTAGAATTCCATCTCGCGCCTCATACAATTGATTGTCTGACACCAAGCAGCAAATGAAAGGCCAGGGGGAATAATATATTTTAGCAGGGTTTTGCAGTGAGGAGGTCAACAGAGTGCATAAAGAGAGTTAGCTGCACAGACACCTCACAGGACGGTGGTGTGTGCGCCCAAATTGTAGAACAACAGGCACGTACTCAGACACAGCAAACACACACACGAACCACACACAACATATATCATACGTATATACTCACACGTTCAAAGAAGGAAGGCTTTTGTGGCATTTCCGTGATGTAGAGCAAACTGAGGCTCTGCTGTTTTAGGTTGTTACCACCGCTAGATGAAAAATATCACACAAGAAAAAACACTGCTTAGATTCAACCCTCCCAGCGGGAATGTATGTGTGTTTTATACTGTATACATTGCAATCCTTTTGTCTGTTGTGAGATAGAATCCCACAGTTAATTGATTTCAGCCAATACTCAGCCGGTGTGTTTGGATGATCTTATGCGTCTTATCAACATGAAGGGCTTCCAGTAGAGCTTTGGTTTACCACCGGGTCTGTTCCAAATGCATGCAGTTTATTAGTTAATGCCAAAGCACACATAGAATAGGCAGTGGACACAACACAGAACACCTGTACAGTTAATGCCATGCTAAATAGCCTGCAAAGTATGAACCCTTTTTAAAAAAAAGAAAACTAGTATGTTTTAGGTATTATATATTAAGTTTGGGTTTTATCAAACAACATCCAAGTGTTTGCCAGTTTGCCACAACTTTATAGGTGCAATGGCTTGCATCTCATCACTTCGGGTTAATCTCACTTGCCGTCGTTTCCCTGCGTTTAGTCCCTCCCACCAGGGAAGCATGGAGAGGACGCAGGGAAACAACGAGAAGCAGGGAAATGAGTTTTAAGAGCAATGGGAACGTCGTCGTTCTCCCCGAGCGTCACGTGAAGCGACGTCGTTGGTGATGACGCCGCACAGCTGATCGTCTGACAGCAGCCAGATCAGTGCATGCAGCTGCATCGCCAATCAGTGAGCGATACACAGTAAGGGGGCGGGGCGGAGTGTCTGAGGATTTCACCGGGAGGATGGTCTGGTGGTTCCTCGATCATCCGCAAAAAATAAGGCCACCTGGGAAACGGTACGTCAAGACAAATAAACGTCGGTGATACCGCGGGCCCAGAGCGAGGAAATGAGAAATAACCGAAGTGGAGACGCACCCGATAAACGCCTTATCATGTATTCTATGAAATTGTGAATCATAAGGCATACAAAATGACTTGAGTAGGGTAAAACCGGGCTTATTATGTGTAAAAAACAACCCAATTTATTGGTTGCGTTATTGCAATTAATCAGAAGGAACAATTCTCCTTGGCCCATTTGTTGCCAGGTTTAATTGTTTTGTTATCATTTCATTGCAAAAGAAAATCATAAGTGTTCTTGGTCAAGGGTCAAGTAGGAAAAGTGTCTGAGGCAGAGTCCTGCATCGGGTCGGGTAAAAAGGTGATTCGCGGGTGGTATTTTTTCAAACGCTTTTTACCGGGTTCGGTTCTGGGTAAAACAAAGATGATGCGGGTCGGGTCGCGGGTGTTGCATAATAAATATATCAAAATAATAATAATTTAGTTCAATGTTTAAATCCTCAGACCTCTCCCCCGCGGGACCGCGCATAATCATGACCTCTGCAGCGCATCAATCTGCTGCTGAGTGCGCCACATTCGAAATGGCTGAGGTGAAGCTCTCTAGCGGAGAATACAGCATTTTCAATAACACTTCCTCAAGAGCGAAATCCAACGTCTGGGAGGCTTTTGGTGTCATGCTAGATGGAGAAAAAATAACCAACATCCCACACTTTTTGAGACAAATATGCAACTGCGTGTGTTAATAATTGCACGTTTTCACTGCTCATATATATGCGGGCTCGGGTCGGGTTGCGGATCTTGTGCCGACGGGTCGGATTGCGGAACTAATTGGCAATATGTGCGGGTTGCGGGGCCGGGCGGGTTCGGTATTGCACGTCGCGGGTGCGGGGTGCGAGCGGATTTTGAAAATCAGACCAGTGCAGGACTCTGCCCCACAGCACCCCCAAAAGAAATCTCTGGCACCGCCACTGAGCCTGCTACCCCGTTTTGAAGAAATGTGCAGTGCCAAACAGGCTCATTGCAGCCACTAATGCTGTGATCAGGCACACTTTTTTGCCAAATATCAGCATTTTCTTTCTTTTCAAGTGGCAAAGTATTGTTCTAGCAAAGGGATTGCACAATTGTATTATGTATTTATTTTTTTGACCACACTTATGCAGCATTGTTTTATCATCACTGTTCGAGCAAAGGAATGCTCACGTTCATTTTGATGTATTTTAATAAATGTTAACTTGGCCCATTAGCCTAATTGACTATTTGTGTTGGGGGGGCCAGACTTTTTTTTTCTCCAAAGGGGGGGCCTGACAGAAAAAGTTTGAGAACCACTGCTCTATAGTCTGACCTTGACGGTGCTTGGATACATTTATCTACAACACAAAAATCACCCCCACCAAGCATTTTGCACATAGAGTGAGAATAAATGCAGGTGCTGTTCGATAAAAGAGTAGGCCCTACTGGCAAGTGGTGAATAATGCATAGTGAGTGGTAGGCTATACGTGAACAGACGAGAAAAGCAAATGGAAATAGAGAGAAATCTACTATATTATGGAGGCCACTTGTTTACATGTTCCTTGTAAAGATATTGTTTTATTTTAACACAACTAAAACGGTGTAGCCACACGACTGGGCCCTTAAGAATGAAATATACAAATAGGTAGAAAGAGGGGTGATGTCAATTAAGTATAACCAAAACATGAAAGCTCAAGACTTGCAGCAGGTGTGTTCAATTATTAATTAGAGCTAAAGTTTTATTGTGAGTTCAGTTTCAGATTAGCTTCCAGAAAATGCTAAGTATTTGGCCAAAAAAGACAACCAATGATAAAGCAAGGCTACTTGAACATACTGTTTAATTATAGTGATGTTGAAATAGAGGCAATAACCAACCTTTGAAATTATTTGCAGCTCCTCAGTAATTATTTGACGTGCTTCCCTTCACCTCTGCCTTTTAAGAGCTGTTAGCTCTCGCATATCAAACATTAAGCTAACAGCTAACTCTCACATTTTCCAACTAGCTAACTATTCCACTTTCCAGTCCCCTTCTGTGGTGGAAGACTCACACTTTTTGTACAACAAACTAAGTCATAAACAAGTTGTCCCTCGGGTTAACATTAAAACAATGGGCAGTAAATAATTTGCGTTGTACAAATCTTGCGTTGACGTGCGCATGTACGGAAAGAAAACCGTGCCATAAAACGCAACAAATGCATCACGTGGTTTGCCATTGCATACAGTCATCTGGTTTGCTTTCATCTGTGTTAATCCCTTGCCTCCATTGTAATCATGTAAAAAAACAAGTGCTTATTGTAGTAGTGTAAATAACTGTATAGCAATAGTAGTTTCAGTTCATAAGACGGTTTTTGAATTTACAGTTCACAGGGAATAAAATTGCTATTTGCCTAAAAATAAATGTCCTTACATCGTTCCTTAAAACTACATTTATTATTAGTTAATACAAATACAAATAAATTGCAAAAGTAATATTCTGATAAAGAAGTATTCTAAACATTAGCCTGTTATATGGGAGGCCTTAGGTTTACAGTGTATTGCTACCAACCTTTACACATAAGTGGTCTTTTACTGGTTATACCACAACAAGTGGGTGAGTGAGCACATTATAGTACAATAAATGGTACTGTACTGTGAGTACAGTACAATAAATTGCTATCACCTGTCACCACAAAAACAAAATGCTGCAGTTAATTATTTTGCAATCACAATGCCTCACTTGTTGATCCTCGCGCCATGATCACAACTATTTACTGTATAAATGTTAAATTAATCTAAATATAATATAATATGATGGGAGGTGTTCATAGATGCAATTATCTTTTAATCCAGACTATTTATGTTGAATTTAAAGGTCAATATGAAGATAACCCACGTGACCTATGTTTTAGTTTTTCCATGACAATACTGTATGTAAATCCACCATCATGAACCCTGAATAACATAGGTCCTCTGTTGGTTGAAGCAAAAATGAGTTATAACACTCTGCACATCTTGCTATACACCCCAGTCCACAATGAAATGGGTGACAGTGGCGCAGAATATGAATAGGTGTCTACCAATTAGATGTTCAGTTGTTCAAGGCATGTGTATGGAATTGAAAGGAAACTAAAATAGCTCAATTACATGTAATACAAATTGACCTGAATCATCAGCTAAATAACGTGAAATGTAAAAATGTATTTTTCCTTTATGTTAACATTCTTTAGTGGTAAAACATGTAAAAAATTACATGTTTTTTCAGTAGACAGTCGTCATCATTTTGGAATTATAATTTGGTCAAATAAAACATGTAGGTGGACAGGGATTACAACTGCATTGGAAATAAAAATAAATAAAACGTGAGCATAAATTGCACTTTAGACTCTAGACAAATGAAGGTGTCTTTGACTTCTTTCATGCCGAAAGACTATCTAGTTTGAAGAGTAAAAATTCCCCAAGATTTGCTCTTACAGTAACATTTTGAGAGGACATAGCATTTGGGACTACTGTTTTTTTCCTCACCTGATTAAATATATAGAAAGAATATAGTCCAACTCCCATAGATACTGTATATAGTATGAGCCCAGTACCAGCTCTATCAGATGAGCTATCCAGCGTACTTGTTTTACCTTTTCTGACTGAAATTCTGACTTTGTTAAAGAAATAGGTGTCTAAAAAAAGGTGTGTTTAAATTGTGTTAAGCTGTTGTCTACTTGCATTACCCTATGAACTCATCTCATTCAAGTTGGATATACTTAATGGATGTCAGGGTGAATTTAAATGTCAGCTGAAATATAACATAACACATTATACATGTGTGTGTGTGTGTGTGTGTGTGTGTGTGTGTGTGTGTGTGTGTGTGTGTGAGCGTTGCCTTTGGTGCATGCACATTTTGCCTTTACATCATCCAGGTGTTTTAGCACCTGTCCCTTCAGGCCAAACGTCAGGATGAGAGACAGTTGTACAGTGAAAAGTATTCCCATCACATACATCTATTATAGTTTATAGAGACGTTACAAAGTCAGAGCGCCCATCAAAGATACAGAAGGCATCACCCATCAGTGTTTGAAGGGAGATATTGCAGAACCATATGAAAAGAGGCAATTCAGAACATGGGGAGTAGAGTAGATGTTCAAGGGAGGGGCTTAAGAGGAGATCAGGGGTTTCTGAATGTGGGAAACAAGTGGAAACACACAGTGGTTACACAACACAGCAGGATCACATTCATTTCTTATAAGATACACTCTTGCCTCTATTTTATAACCGGCATGTGTAGTTCATCGTAACCATCAGGTTTACCTCAGGAACCAGGGTAATTTTGTATTTTTTGTCATTTTAGCAGTTCAAACAAGTTCAAACAACTATTCAAAATGTAGATACATACAAATATATTTTTAGAAGAGGTAAAAAGAAGATAAATGGTCAAAACTATCTCTCAAATATAGGCTGAGATAAAAACAAAACAATGCTGGAGTAGGCAAGTACGGTCTACCATATATGCTATGTTGATTGTAAAAAAAGTCCTTATTGTTTTGTTCTCCATTGTCTTTACCGTGAATAAGGTGATTCAATGATTTCAGGGAGTAATTCTGTCATGGTGAAAACCAAACGATGAAGGGAAGGACTTTCATTCTTCTCTGAGGCCGAGGGATCAAATAGGCACTTCCTCCGTGCACTTACTGCATGGCACATGAATGCACACACAGAACAGCAGAGGAATGTGAACAGGGTGAGAATGCAGTGTGATAGCTCCGGAAATCAAATAAAAGTTTTTTTGCATAGATGATTATAAATACAAAACCACACATAGATATATGACATTAATGCAGATAGGTGAAGAATACAGATGTTTTTCAAATTGGAAGCATTTAACACAAACCATTAAAGGGTAAAATGTGCTGAATGTTAAGCAGGTGTCTCTTCAGATGAAAGCGTGGGCTAAAAAGCAACACATAATTTCAATTACACAAGCAGAAGCAATGTCTTCTGTGTGAAGTGTACGGAGGAGGGAATTGTTGTGATTGTACACTGGGGCACACTGGGGTACACTGTTGTGCTTTCAGATGAGGGGTCAGAAACCAGCCATGTGTGGATGCACTTTGTATGTGGTTCAACCTTTTACCCACAGCAGCAGGCATATCATTAAATCAGTCATTGCATCAGCATCATGCATCATGCCTGAGGCTTATTTGAAAGAGTAGGACTGGATGAAATAGTCACATGTTACTACCAACGACTCCATAATGTAACATGTCAACTCTGCCCTTTATGACCCTTGAGAAGGACCCCCATTCACGTGAAATTGGTTTCTCAGAAAACATTTATAATGTTTGTAGCTGTTCCTGTCATTCAGTTTTTTCTGCATGGTTCTAAAAGCTTTCTGAAATGTTTATGATAGTGCATTTTAAACTGATTTAGATTTTATCTGAAGTAATCATACTGCAAGCTAATGTGATTAGCTTGAATGATTAGCTTGCACGCTATCATGGCACTTCGCAAAGACCCAATGATGAGTAAAACACTCATTTTCTTGGTCAGTTGAGCAAAACTTCATCATAGAAAGTGAATAATAAACAGAATGAGTATTTGTAAAAATGTGATATATAAGATATAATATATATTCCTAAATGGGTTACTTTTACTATTATTGCTTTAGATGTATATAGTTTTGATCAAAATACGGATTAGTTTGCAGTTGAAGTGTGTTCCTCCTTTAATATTATTAAGCACGGATGCAAGGCACTTTTATCTGCATTTTTTACTAGTAAAGATACCTAGAATTCTCTATTGAGCTGTGTTTATATTGTAAAAAGGGAGAAAAAAAATTCCAGCTCCTGCATACACCGTTTAGATATTTTAGAGAGACATCAAGTAGATGAGGTTTGTCAAGTGCTCAAGAGTATAGCACTTAAGAGCAGAGAGATTCACTAACCACTCAGAGAAGCAGTGGAGAAACTGTATGGTTTGAAGCTTTGCGGTATTGCAGTTCTAAATGGATTGTTTTCCACAATCATCTAAGCAGTCATATTCACGTACTAAAACATAGTGTTTGTTTATGCTCATATTTTTCCTGAAAGTAAAATGCACAAAAAGGGCAATACATGTGTGATAATAGAGAACCGCAGTGACGCGTCCTAAAACCGGAAGTAAACTCCTTCTGGTTCCTTCGACAAAAAAACAATGCATTTTCTCCATAGGATTTTGGAAAATAGCTGGAAATAAGGTCTGTGGTTGACACATATTTAAGAAAAGGATCACGTTTTCTTCAGCCGGATAATATCCACATGTCTACCTTACTTTTATAATATTCGAATCATAAATCTAGTTGCCAGAAGAAAAATGCTAACGTTATGCTATAAACAAACTACAGCAGGGTCGCTGCTTCAACGTCACGCCAACTTAAGATCCATATTCAAACATACAGATTCTAAATGGTACAAGTTGAAGCGTTTGTTTGAACAGTTTGCAGGAGGCAGGTACTTGCTTTCAAGCAGAACTGGGCAAACAAACTTAGCGGGAGGGTTTTACGTGTTCGGTGTAATGACGAACAACGGCCTCGACAACTTCTGTAGTCCTATTCAGCCACATGTTAACAACCTGTTACGATTATTGTGTTATGTCACGTTTTGTTTGTCTTGTTTTGGGTGTTTTGCTGTTCTCCCTGTCATGTTTTCCTCTTGGTATATTGTCTGGTCCTTTTCCCTGTGTTTTTCCTCCTGTCGTTAGTTTCCCTGGTGTGTCTAGTTGTCTGATTGTGTTCACCTGTGGCCCTTTTGTTTCTCATCCCTGTATTTAGTCTTGTCTCTTTCTGTGTTCAGTGTTCAGTGTTGGTTCGTCTTTTGTTTGTGACTGAGTTCACCGGTGAGTGTTCTGTTTTGTCCAAGTTATTATTTTATCCTTGAAATAAAGGCAAATATCAAAGCTTGTAATCCTAGCATTTGGTCTTACTTCCTTACAACTCACCCGGTAACAAGTACGACACAAACAAATATGGGCCCACGCGATCCCTTTGAGCAGGACTTGTTGGGATTTGACCTTTTCTTTGAGCTACCTGCTCTGATCGGTGAGGAGCGTCCGGGTTCAGCGCAGCGGGAAGGTTGTGGGCCAAGATAGACTAGTGGCTCGCGGCCGAGAGAAAAACCAGGCTTCGTGGATTCTTACCATGGCTTGGTATTTTGGAGCTTCCCTCCTCCCCGCTGCTTGTCTATCCCACACCTGCGACGGAAGCGCGAGAAAGCAAGATAGAGACAAAAGCAAAACTAACTAGGTTCTCCTGGTCCGTCTCCAAAGCCCTTCCCTGCTAATTTGAACACCCACCCTAATCGTGAGCGCGGTGAGCCCGGAATCATTAGGAAGTCAACCCTATCACAAACATGGAGACTCTCCCCCGCCAGGGAATGTCCGCTGCATGCGTCCACATAGGCTCGGCCGATATATCTCAAAGCAAGAGACTACTCTGCCTTGGGTCAATAGGCATGGCCACGGTGGAAGCCTCAGAGTTCAATACGGTCTTCCTAAAACAGGAGGGAGGTTTTCCCTCAAAATCACCCCCAGCATAAGATGGCATGCGAGACAAAGAGCTGTTGAGGTACACGCGATCCTCAAAAATAGACCGCAGCAGCCAGCGCTTATACCCTCCCGCAACGTACTCGCTGTACCTACAACATCAGCAGCCCATGCTTGAGGGTCCAAGACAACCAGTTTCCGGCCCCAAGCACCATGGTCCCGACCCCAGTTCTGGCCCAGCGGCCATGGGTCCCGGCCCTCGGTTTTCGGCCCGCAGCATGGGTTCCGGCCCCGAGTTCCCGGCCCCAGCCCAATGGGTCCCGACCCC
>NW_011338822.1:8384-13106 GCF_000735185.1 Notothenia coriiceps | reverse complement strand
AGATAAAGGTCCTTTTGAGCTTATCAATAAAATATATTCATTCCTAGTAAGCTGACTTTGGGGTGAAGGGAAGTTCAGGGAAGCCATTAAGCGATAAGAACAATTAACTTCTGTTAAAGATACATGAGAGGATGTGTGTGTGTTGAAGATGTTTAGGGGGAATGAGTATGTGTCCTGTCAAAGAGTCCTCTGTCATGACTCCAAATCATTGATTGGGGGATCTGCTTGAGGGCAGAGGGACAGAAACACACACACACACACATACACTGTGAAGCAACATGGAATCAACAAACTGACTTACTACCTGGGATCCCGCCCAGAAGGGAAACCGACCAATGGAACACTGCCAACTCACTGTCTAGCTCGCTCAGAAGTGAACTCTGTGTATAAATGTTGTGATCATTTTGAAGATCGGCGCTCTTGTTTTTGACTGGCCGTTCCTGAGACGTGTCTCACACGGTGGTAGAACCTGAGCCCGGAGTACTCTGCAGAGTGCTTCGTGATTAGGTGAAGTATTTGTATGTTTCCGCCATTAAAGCAGATTATTGTTTAACTCTTATCCTGGCTGCTTTGAATTTTTCCTTCTTTTGAGAACCCGCTCATATAGGAACGGCGCGGAGCAGAGATTCTTCAGAAACATAATTTGCTTCAGATATAGCCTAACTCATAGCAAATAAATTATAAAAAGATAAGTAATAAAAAGATAAAACACTGGCATGTAATTTACGTTAGAATAAATAGAATGGTTTTGAACAATAGATGAAAGTAAAATCTACGTCACTTTACAGCCCCGCCCACTTTTGGGGAAACCTACACTGTCATTTGAACGGCGATCAAGCCTGAAGCCACAGAGATCTTCTTTTACTGTCCTTTCTTCTTAGAGGAAGTACAGAAACACTTAACTCTGGATTTGTTTTAATGTTTGAGGTGCAATAAACGACAGCAGCTTTTTGGCATGTTACAACTATTATTTTCTGCCTCGCTCATGAGAGTACAATACGTCCACACAGCAGCGTTAAAAAAAATCTTTGAATGGGGTGATGTCACTTTGCCTCACTTTTCGCCGAACTGCATTGTGGGAAGCAAAGCGGAGATTTCTTGGCATCTCAGGCATCTCAGGCTTCAAAGGTTGAGCAATGTTCAACTTTTGAATCTTCTGAAGCTTTCGGTGGAAGCGCCAGCCAATCAAATCATATGCCAGTACAAGCTCTAGCTAGCCAATCAAACCGCTGCTTGTGTGTAAGGGGCGGGAGATTCATGTGATTGGTTGTTGGTCGAGCTTCAGACACGCCCGCCAGCAAGCTTCTTCCAGCCGCTGTGTGGACCTACCGTCAGCTGTCAAAATTACAGCCTCGCCTACTGATTTTAGGGGTAGGGGTTGCGCCAAAAAAAAACATGTTTATTTATTGACTTTTCATTCCTGTATAATCATTTTTGCACAAAGATGGCACTGTTTGTCAGAGCACTTCATCCTTCTGGGTTTCATGAAGAAGAGCTCCAACGTCTGTGTGTATGGGAACGCCTCTGGCGCTGGTCCATTGTTGACTTATCACGTTGTCAAAGCGGACAGGCGTCGTTACAACAATAGCTGGGGATTGTGGGTAGTGTAGTCTCTTCGGCGCTCCACATTTCAGAGAAAACAAGTTGTTTCTCAGAATTGAAGGTGAAAAACACAAAAGCATTGTACTGTGGTGACCACCTATTAATACACTGGGTTACATAATTCATACATGGAACTGCAGTTGGGGGTATTGTTCCCACACGGACATGTTATGTGCAGTGGCGTTTTCTCCTGGAGGCCAAGGGAAGCCAGGCTTCCCCTGTTTTTTCGGATTGTAGTTATAATTTTAATAAATAAATAAAAACACTTTGTTTAGTTTCGGTAATTATTCTGCCGGCCCGTCTCTCCCCCATTCTCATTGAGTATTTTACAAAGAGTGAAACAGCGCCCCTCTAGANGTCATGTGCACATTACCTACGCCACTGAACATACTTACATTTAAATGTGTACTGCCTGGACGTAGCATCCTGAATATAGTGGCTCTGAAGGATCCTCAGGGTGTTTCTCAATGTCAATGATTTCATTTCGTCATCGGAATTCCCGCCAAAGGACTGTTCCAAATGTAAATAAAGTACCCTTTTTGCACCTTCATTGTACCGCCTCCGACTCCCTATCTCTCGGCACTACACTGGTGACCCTGACAACGTCTCGGGAAATTTCCGGGATGGACCCGAGCACGGCAAAAGAAACGCAAGTTTTTTTTTCAAAATGCCGGGGATTTTTTTGGAGTCGTCCGTGGCTGCCGCCGGCACGTGGACTGAGGCTCTGTGTGCGCCCCGCAGAATGGCTGGGGACGTTGCTTGCCTTTGCCGCATCGGTTCTTCCAACCAACAGGGAGATGATGCACGACCTGCTGGGTAGGGATGAAACCGATTCCTACCTCGTGGGGTTATTTCTTCGAGGCGTGCGGCAGCACGTCCCGGCTGTGCTAGCTGATGACGACTAGCGGCTAACCACGTTGGCTAATGACGGCTAGCAGCTACCGTTGGCTGCCAGCTAGCGGCTAACAGTTAGCTGCTCACCGCTGTTGACATTCGTCGGTTAACATCTGACTGAAAATGTTTTCCGGTGCCGGAGAGGGGGTTCGACCAGCCGGTTGACCTCGTGTGGACACTCTCACTTTTTNTCTTCCCGGACTGCAACCGGACAACATGACCTTAGCTGCTAACGGCTGTCGACATCCGTCGGTTAACATCTGACAGAATCTTTCCCCGTGCCGGAGAGGAGGTTCAACCAGCCGGTTGACCTCGTGTGGACACTCTCACTTTTTCACCACCTCGACGGCGGTTCCAGACGCCACTCACGTTTTCATCGGCGCCTGGATGGCGCACTCCTGGACCCCGTCTCGCCTCGACAGTTTTGGACGTCGCCCATGCTTCCATCGGGCCATGGGTGGCGCACTCCGGGACCCTGTCTGGCTTCTCCTCTGTCCACGGCTCCTTCCTCCCGGGGAGACTGCTCCTGCCTCCCAGGAATGCCTCAAGGCTTGCCAAGGATTTCATGCCCGCCGCCGCTGTGCGTTTGCCTGCGGCCAGTTGCTCTCCTTCCTCCCGGGGAGACTGCTCCTGCCTCCCTGGGATACCTCAAAGCTTGCTGAGGACTTCGTGCCCGCCGCCGCTGCGCGTCTGCCGGCGGCTGGGTTGCGCTCCTTCCTCCCGGGGAGACTGCTCCTGCCTTCCGGGGATACCTCGACGCCTGCCGAGGACTTCGTGCTCGCCGCCGCTGTGCGTCCCACTGGCGGCCGGGCAGCACTCTTTCCTGCTGGGGACCTCCGGGATGTTCATGCCCATCCCCATGTCGCAGCACAGCGACCCAGCTTTCTATGTCTGGTGGATGTGTTCTTCATTCGCCACGACACCTACTGCGGCCCCCTTACGACGGCCCGTTCCGGCCCACCCCCGGTGGGGATGCCCTCGCCCTCGTTAGGGCCCCTACCCTCTCCTGCGGCCCCCTTTCGTGGCTCGTTCCATGGCCCGGCCCTCACCTGCGACCCCACCCTCCTCGGCCCCTGTGGTGCTTCCTCCACGGACGCGGGGATTTTTTTGCCATTTTTGAATTCTGGGGGGGCTTGTGTGGTGACCACCTATTAATACACTGGGTTACATAATTCATACATGGAACTAAAGTTGGGGGTATTGTTGCCACACGGACATGTTACGTGTTGACTATATATATTGTGTGCCCTCCTGTCTTCTCTCTCTTCTTCCCGGACTGCAACCGGACAACATGACCTTAGCTGCTCTTAAATAAAGTACCCTTTTGTACCTTCATTGCACCGCCTCCGACTCCCTATCTCTCGGCACTACACAGTAAACATTTAAATGTAAGTATGTTCAGTGGCGTAGTAAATGTGCACATGACTTGTGTTTAAAGTTTATAGTCCGTTTGAGTTTTGCCCGTGTGAACGCAAACCGAACCTTCTGAAAAATGAAACAATGTAATAAACTGTCGTCTGGTGCGCACCAGAGAAGCGGACTATTAGGTTTGAATGAGACCTTAAAGCGTTTTGCACCTAAATAAATAATTAAAATTAACCTTGTTTTGACTTTGCCTCTTTTGTTGATATTTGGGGTTTATGCTACATGTGCACCAATGTGTTGTAAGAAAGGTTTGCAGACATCAAGTATGGTATATGAATACACACTTTATTATTGATTGGTGATGGGGATTTTATGATTTTCTTATGGCTGCTTATCCTCCAGGACTTTTTCAAGGCCGCAAACAGAAGGAGAACGTGTTATAACGTGATCATTTTACAAAATACAGTTACTCACGTACATCTTCGATCTTCGCAAATCAGTTATGAGTCTTCAAACAAATCGCACTCAATTTAAGGCGGGGCCTTGCATATGACGCACACCTGCACACCTGCTAGCCTTTTCCATTCTTCATTCTCCAATGCTAGGAAGGATTCTTGCCTAGCCTCTGAAGGACCTGACTTGGAAGGACATGTCCTACCAAGGAAGCGTCCTCGACATTGAGAAACACCCAGAATCTATGATGTGACAATGGTGTGGAAACACAAGCCTTTTTATAATTTTCTACTTTGTTTGTGACAGTGTGTGTTTGCAAAAGGACAGCTGCACATTTTTGTGTGGGATTTCAAACTGCTTTGTCCATTCTGTATGCATGTGGCAGCAGACCACCCGCCTCACCTCATT
>NW_011338822.1:0-8344 GCF_000735185.1 Notothenia coriiceps | reverse complement strand
AGGGGGAGTTCTATTTTTTTCTTGTCTGTATAGAGGAGCTAGAGGAGGAGGGGAGGAGGAGTAGGAGGGAGGTTGATTCACAAGCTGAAAAGGATGCTGCAGAACATCCTCGACAGGCAGACAGGGAGGAGAAAGTGCCGGTAAAGAACAAAAATGAATGATTGCCAAGGCCCATGCAGGGGGCTGCTGCTCCTTCAGTGATTGGCCAATGCATGGCTTTTATATAGAAGTTATAAAGAAGCCTAGTGTGTACAAAAAAGCCCTCCATTCCCACATCACATTTATTCGCTGGGTTTTTAATGTATTCTGTGCAGGTGCAGGTTTGAGTTTGTAGAATGTACAGTGGTTACAGTGAGATTATGTGTGTGATTTATACATTATATTGTCCCATTTCTGCCACTATGACCATTACGTTCCTATAGTCCTTTGTTTGGGCCTTAATCACCATGGCAACATCAAGCTTGACAAAATACTCCCCTCAGGTGTAGTGTCAAAACATGCTAAGACACACTATCTGAAAGTAATAGTTAATTAAAGTCGGTATTGTTGATGGATGTACAAAGTGTGCAAAAGCATTGTTGTTGTCGAAGTAGGGAAGTGCTTTCTCATGTCTTGCCGCGCAGAAGGTTGGATGTAGACATGCTCACACAGTGACCTGAAGAACCATGAAAAGTCTGGGGCTTTTAACTTTTTCCTCATTCATTCAGCAATTATATAAATGCATTCCATAAAAGCCAAAAACTGATTTGTACTCATTTAGGTTTGAGGGGGATATATGTAAATGTTGGGGTGTCGGATAAAAAGAGAAATAGTGTATATTTTCACCCTATTTTCCCATGTTTTGTGCCATTGTGAAATGTGTCCAGTATTGAGTGAGATTTTTGTGTCCAACCAAGGCTCGCTTGGAGAAGTATTTTTCCTGAAATATTGTGTCGTATCAACATTGTTAAAATGATGTCATGAAATTGAAAATCCTTTAGAAAACACAGAGCTCCTCCTTCTGTACAAGCTGTGACAACCAATGCACTCCTGTCTCCAACTCTCATTGTTGATTCCTCCATTTTATCCGGCAACTAGTGACATGACGCATTTTCAAACCGACCAGGTCATATGAAATGTAAAGAAAAACATGTGTTTTTCTGTAGGGTCTTTTAATGTTGTCAGACCCTGATTATACCAATCTGAGAAATCTGCATAAACAAGCATGGGTGCAGCCTTCTTGCTTGAAATTAAAAACCTTTTAAAGGTAATGAGCATAATCCCTTAATGTAAACACACGTGGCCCTAAAATTGGTCAGTAGTTGCCATAAACGTATACAGTAATAACATTTCTGGAAGGCAGCTGAGGGAAATACAAGGCACCACCCACATTTTCCATTTCCATTCATTGCCCCAGATATTTTTAGATCAGATACACACTTTTGTAACAGGGGGATAAATCTGTGAGCCAGTGCACTGTGTGTGTGGGAGGGTTTGGCATCTTGGCTAACTTCTCGAAGTCAGTCATGACTTCTGTCCTCGCTGTGCCATGTGGGAATATGCAACAACCAATTTATGTTTGGATCCTGCAGCTTATTTTTGGTTTATGTAATGTAGTTTAGTGCGATCTCACTCAGACTGGATGTGTAAAGTTGGGAAAGAGGAAGGACAGAGGCAGCTGTGAGTCTGATTGAATCTATAGGTTTGTTTCATTTGACAGCAGTATGTGTTCATTTGTGTTTGAGAGAAAGTGGTATAAACAGACAGAAAAAAAAAGTGTTAGAGTGTCTGAGGGTTGAACTGAATTCCATTGTGTTGGTGGGTTGAATTAATTGAAATGAATGATACAATAAGGAGGTAACAATAAGACTGATGAATCACTTTACAGCAAAAGGAAAAAAGACAAGAAACAGGCTTGTCTCATGTCAGTAGTGTGTTGGTGTGATAGTGTAATGGAGCCAAAGGCAAGTACAGAAGGAAGGCAGAAGGCTGAGTCATGGTTAAGGCCAAGCAAGTTTTATGGATTTAATGGATTTAATTCTCTAAAAGCGCTGACAGCTTTCAGGCTTTTGGACTAAATAAAACACTCTTCGCGCTGCAACGCTCCAATACGAATAATTTGTTGAAAATAACAGAGAAACATTTTTGTCCAACCCGAAAACCGAAATGTTCTCTACATAAAATCCCTCATAAATACATCACCCTCGAATGCAAAACACGCATATTCTAAGCTGTACTCTAGAAAAGAAACAGCACTTTGCCTCTGGCTAAAACTGCAGTACAGCAACCCAACAACGAGGAGCCAAAAAATTGGTAAAATACTTCTCTCAATATTAGTTTAGCAAAGCTGCAGAGTTGACACAAGCTTGTGAACTTTGGCGAGAGTGTGGGCTGCAGTGTCTGAATATAAATCCTGCAGTCCGGAAAGGGCACAGCGTGTACTCACATACAGTGTCTGGAGACCACAGAGAACGGACAAACTGTTAGCACCAGGTATGAAAGGGAAAACACTCTGACAGTGAGGCAGGTCAGAGGGAATAACCTGACTTATTTAAGCTGTGAGGAAGGGCACGAAAGAGCAGCTCAGAAAAAAAGTTGTATCTGAAAGCTTTTCATGCCTTTGACTGGGATGGCTAATTCAGCCTTCAGCCATATTGGGTTCCTACTGGTTGACCAAACAGTAGGAAGCTTTGAATATGATCTCTGGTGCCACATGATGACAGAATCAGGATTCGGCGTAAACAGCTTGAATCATGGATCTGTTCTGTCTCCTTTGAGAGTTACAAGCTGCTGCTGATGGTGGTGTAATAACATTCGTACGTGCTTTATTGCAAAGAAGCCTCATTCGAGTGCTATGCATACAGAAATGTGGCTGCTAAACAGGTGTATCCCTTGATGGCCAGCCTCAAGTGGATTTTCCAGCACTCATCATGTCAGCCTGCTTAAGGATCGGGACAGTTACTTTGCATAGTTGTCCTTTGAAATGTTCTAGATGTCAAATTAGTAGAGCCCTTTTGAAAAGAGTTAGGACACAAAGCTTGAAGCATGAATGCTAAACACTCTGCAGGAACTGACGACCAGTCAGCAACTAGATTAATGTCTCAGATAATTAAAGGTTTACTGAAGGCGAAATCAGGTAGAGACTAAACAAAACCAAGATTTAAGTATACAAGTTGGCTGAATTTCAATCTTTAAATCCATACCTCGGTTTGAAGTCATTTTTCTGTCCGTCCTGGGAAAGGGATCCCTCCTCTGTTGCTCTCCCTGAGGTTTCTCCCATTTTCCCCTTTAAACTGTGGGGTTTTCTCTGGAAGTTTTTCCTTGTACGATGTGAGGGTCAAAGGACAGAGGGTGTCGTATTGTCATACTGATATTCTGTACACACTGTGAAGACCACTGAGACAAATGTAACATTTGTGATATTGGGCTATATAAATAAACATTGATTGATTGATTGATTATTCAGGTGTATGTTATTTCTTTTCACTTCAAGGTTCTGTGGTTAGGAAAAATGTAACTATAGAAAAACAAGAGAGATACATTAAAGAATGTATTTAGAGAGCTACTGATACTGCCCTCAAAAAGTAATTCACAGTCTTCAAGCGTATTGTTCAATGCTGTTACAAAGGTAGTTTTTGCCTGCCTCTCAGTGACCATTTTTAAAATGCAACAAAGATTGGTGCCCTAAAACTTTGCCTAAAAACTGTCACAAAAAGCAACTTTGAATTTTTTTTACAGAATAACAAACATCACCTCTACGACAGAGTTTTAACAAATTATTTTTGATTATAAGCATCACAGAAGTCGTAGGACAATTTCAGTGAGTTGTAAAAATGCTGTTTACATCTTATGTATCTGAATAAATAACCTCTTCACATTTGGAAAACCACCAGCCCGATGTTTAACACTAATCACCGGCGCTAGTGACTGACATTTGCATTCTGGGAAGTCTCTACCTCAGCTGACTTCATTTAAAATTAATTCGCCCTTCTTCTTTTACCCTATCACTTCTCTAAAGCGGAGTACCCACCATAGAATTGTATTCAATGAAAAGTACTGGTTTCTATATTCCTATTCAAGTCCTGCCTGTCGCTGTGAAGAACATGGTTCTAAACCCTGATAATTGGAAAATTCTCAATATACTCTTAGTCGCGGATGAATGTAAGCGGATGTGAAAAATGTGATTTGTGAGTGTTTCCTTTGTCAGAAAGATGAGCTCATACTTGAATGCACATCTGCTTTGTGAGTTATATTGAAGTAGAAGTAGTTTCGTCAATGCCTTCAACAGTCAGGTGTGTGACGTATGAATGGACCTTTATAGAATCAGAGATTAAGAAACTTGTTAAAACTTCAGCAAATCAACTGTTTCATCAGATTAGAAATAATTATCATTATTTGCAGAACCACAAGAGGTATTTTTGTCGAAAACTGGGAGAAATAAAACCTACTGTTTTACTTGCTGGTCGTTTCAGGTCTCTCCAGTTGGACCTTAATGCTTGAACTGAGCAAACAAAGTTTTAAGTATTTGTCTTTTTCATTTATATTTTTTTGATCCGGAGTTATAAACTGCATTACTGAGATTGTATGATACATGGGATTGTAAAGATGGCACCCTCTTAAAAACACAAGCTTTCATGGGTGCATCGAGTCAGTAGGTTGACTAACAGCTAGTCTCACATTACCATGTGTGGGATCAATTAGGGAGGAGTTTGAGTCTGCTTGTGGCTTAAAATAAGAGACGTGTGTGTGTGTGTTTGTGTGGGTGTGTGTTTGGTATGCAGTATCCATCCCCTACAAATCACTTAGGTATTTTTTCTTTAACGCTTGAAGAATCCACTGCCTTTCTTATAATTATCTCAAAATTAAATAATAATATTCACCTAATTATTATTATATGAAATAACTTACATTAGCATGTTCAAATAACATAAAACACAAGCAGAATATTAGTTAGGCTGTTTGGCATGAGCAAAAAATGACAAAAACATTATAAAAGTATTCATAAGACAAGAACCTACTGAGACAGAGGGTGTTTCTCAATGTCGAGGAAGGATCCTTCAGAGCCATTTCAAGGATGCTACTGTACGTCATTGAATCCCGCCGAAGGACTGTTCCAATGTCCAGGATCCTTGGAATTCTACCGAGGGCAGGGGGTGTTGCTCAATGTTGAGGACGCTTCCTTGGTAGGACATGTCCTTCCGAGTCAGAATCAATCAGTCAAGAATCCGTCCTAGCATCGGAGAATGAAGAATGGAAAAGGCTAGCAGGTGTGCAGGTGTGCGTCATATGCAAGGCCCCGCCTTAAATTGAGTGCGATTTGTTTNAAAATTCCTCCTGACCGTTGTGCAGGTCTGATATGCAACTATAGGAAACGTTTGGTTGAGGTTATTGCGGATTTAATAACTGGTTGACCCTCCTTTGGCAGCAATAACCTCAACCAAACGTTTCCTATAGTTGCATATCAGACCTGCACAACGGTCAGGAGGAATTTTGGACCATTCCTCTTTACAAAACTGTTTCAGTTCAGCAATATTCTTGGGATGTCTGGTGTGAATCGCTCTCTTGAGGTCATGCCACAGCATCTCAATTGGGTTGAGGTCAGGACTCTGACTGGGCCACTCCAGAAGGCGTATTTTCTTCTGTTGAAGCCATTCTGTTGTTGATTTACTTCTGTGCTTTGGGTCGTTGTCCTGTTGCATCACCCATCTTCTGTTGAGCTTCAATTGGTGGACAGATGGCCTTAAGTTCTCCAGCAAAATGTCTTGATAAACTTGAGAATTCATTTTTCCGTTGATGATGGCAATCTGTCCAGGCCCTGAGGCAGCAAAGCAGCCCCAAACCATGATGCTCCCTCCACCATATTTCACAGTTGGGATGAGGTTTTGATGTTGGTGTGCTGTGCCTTTTTTTCTCCACACATAGCGTTGTGTGTTCCTTCCAAACAACTCAACTTTGGTTTCATCTGTCCACAGAATATTTTGCCAGTAGTGCTGTGGAACATCCAGGTGCTCTTTTGCAAACTTCAAACGTGCAGATCAGAACCCATTTTATGACCAACTTATGCAGAAATCCAGGTAATTCCAAAGGTTTAACATACTTTTTCTTGCAACTGTAAGTAGAGCAGCATGTGGTGAGGTGCTGCAGGTCAGCGTCTGAGGAAATGCAGCATCTGATAAGCTGTCTGACTCTGAACCATCACACACTCACACAACAAACATGTGTTTCTGCACCTGAAGCTGCCAGCATCATCAGGCCCACTTTATGGTGAAACAATCCAGAAATGCACATCATTTGTCAATAGCTCACACTCTTTACTACATTGATAATTTATTTAATTTCATTGAGTTGTTCCTCATAGGTTGTGAAGGATATTTCAACCTACAATTATTTGTCAATGTGTATCCATTAGTTAATGCATGCATTCTATTTTTTTGTAAGCTGTCATAATGGCTTTTTATAATGTAGTGCAGTAGAAGTAAAAAGCACCATAAACTAAAAATACTAAAGTACAAGTACCCTAAATTGTGTTTAAGTATTATACTTGAGTTAATGTACTTAATGCATTGTCAGAGTTTTCGTTTCAATGGATAATTCTAATTAAGTGTGGTCATGTTCGAATCATGAAAAACTATTTTTTTCTGTTTGCCAAACAAATAGTGCTTTCAAAAGCTCAAATTCCTTTTAATGCAATCGCAATTACAGAGACGATTGATGTGCTATTAGTTAATAAGGTATATATAATCATAATGACTTGTACGGTGGCCCTGAAGTGCAAGTCAAAACAACATTTCAGAAAACACCACAGCATTTCAGAAAACACTTCAGCATTTCAGAAAACACTACAGCATTTCAGCAGCTCTGAGTGCTAACGCCTAATGGCTGATGTTTTGGGACATGTTGAGCTGTCGGGTGCTGACCAATCATGACGTGTCATTTCTTGATTGGCAGCAAAGACAACCAATCACAGCAGTGCTTCTCTGGCTGGCTCTGTCGAATCACAAACAAGAAGTGTTCTCCCTATAGGAATACCCTTTCCGTAAAAGTTGAAATGTTGAAGCGTTTTGTGAAATGCTGTGGTGTTTTGTGAAATGCTGTAGCGTTTTGTGAAATGCTGTAGCGTTTTGTGAAATGCTGCAGTGTTTTTTGAAATGTCGTTGTGTTTTATGAAATGTTGAATTGTTTTGTGAAATGCTGTAGTGTTATATGAAATGTTGTTTTGACTTGCACTTCAGGGCCACCGTACCTCCTGACATGATGCAGATATTAGATTTTTCTTCCCCTCTCAAAATCTTAAAACAAACAGAACATTGCGTTTGTTTTGGCTACAGAATCTGAGCACAGGCAGACTGATGCACTTCACTGAGGCAAACCTTTTTGGCACTGGAAAACCCATCCTGAGAGTTACATACTCACATGCTGCAAATTAAACATTTATACCATGTGTTATATTCCCAAAATATCTAGGGGCAAAGGAAAGTGAGAAAAAGTTAAACATACCGGGGGAAAAGAGAGAAAAGTGATTTATAAAACCAAAACATGTTGTTTATTAACGCTAAAATTCAAATGGCTCACTAGCCAATTAAAAAAACGAAAGTATGCTTTCTTCAAAGGAAGAAAGTGAGGCGCTTTCACACCGGAGTACTTTTTTTGCAAACCTTTTCACCCCTTTTTTTCCTGGGGAGAAAAAGGTTCCAATTTCTGATTGGCTGGGCGAATTACAAACCACGCCCCGTAAAACTCTGAAAAAACAATTGTGAAGCCATCATTTTCTTTGCTTGCATCAGCATTATTAGCATTAGCATTAGCCCAGCGCACCAAAGGAGAGACACTATCTTATGGCAACACAAAAGAAAACATGGGAGCGGTGGAGTGATGAGGAGGTGTCGGTGCTTCTGGCGATTTACTCGGAAGGCAAGCCAGTCCCCAACTCCGGGGACTTCAGGGCAGTATACGCCGTGAAGTTGTTTGCGGCCTGCCAGTAAACCCAAAGCAGAAAAAGAAGAAGAAGAAGAAGAAGAAGAAGAAGAAGAAGAAGAAGAAGAAGTGACGTCAGCGTCTCCCTAAGGGACTTATTCCGGTGTGAACGCGATTTACTAGATAGTTCCAGGAAATGAAAGTTCCGGGGAACTAAGTTCTGGGAACTATTCCTGGGAAAAGTGCTTGGTGTGAAAGCGCCTAATGGTAAAATGAGAACCGACCAATTAAAGACCACCTAGTAGGGACTAAGGCCCCTAAAAGTTGAGATACCTCTTCCCAAGAGGCATTATCAATCAATCAATCAATCAATGTTTATTTATATAGCCCAATATCACAAATGTTACATTTGTCTCAGTGGACTTCACAGTTAATATCAGTATGACAATAC
>NW_011338821.1:36835-54657 GCF_000735185.1 Notothenia coriiceps | reverse complement strand
CCGTAGTGTCGTGTCAGGTGGGCGTGTCGTGTAGTGTACTGTAATGTCCGCGGCCGCAGCTAGACCCTTCTCCATGGAGAGGAACTGCGCCGCCTCGCCGCGCCTCGCTCTCAAGGCTGCGGGCGTCTTTGTCCCGCGAGATTTCAACGTCTCATGTGAGTGAGCCTCCAGAGCAAGTCGGACAAAATGACTAACCATCATGCAACGCACTAGCAAGACGTTGATCGAAATTGCGCAGGTCTGCGCAGGTCTCGCTTGTCTCAAACAAGCCTACGCTCTCCTCCCTGGCTGCAGGCTGATAACAGACAGTTGGGATCGTGGCAAAATTCTCTCTGCAGACCCATTCTCACAGCGTTTATCAACATTTTTGTTACTCAATATCAAGCCACACTTATTGTTTTTACTACGGCTGTGACTTTGTGTGTGCTCAGGGTGAGTTTGGCTGTGTTTCGCTGTGTATCGGTAAACAAGGAAACCACACCTCCACGGAGCTCAGCGCGATTCACAACGTCACAGGGAGGGTGGGGGCTGGAGCTATTGGAGCTACAACGAGCCGTTAAAGGCAGAGAGTGAAATTCAGTGAATTCACATAGTTTACAGAGATGCTGTATGAGAAACTAAAGTGATTTTGGAAAATTGCACAATATAAATCTATTCTAGTAGACCTCAACAATGGAATTATGATCAGTGGAAATGGCCATGAAATGGGACCTTTAACAAATCAGATGTCTACCTACGGCAACATATATATATATATATATATATATATATATATACATACAGTATACAGTATGTGAAGGTAGCATTGAGACTTGTTTCATTTGGTGATGTGGGACTCACATGAAGTGTTGTTATTATAAATGTATCTTTATTTAAAAATGTATTAAAGCATTTGAATCCTGCAACAATCCCTTTTTTTTATTTACCGGCAATCAGGTCGTCAGGTCGTAGTTTGTACACGCCAAACAGTGTATGTATTCTGACTGCTTGGAAATGTAATGTGATTACTTTCTGACAGATTTAGTACTGAGCGGGCTCTCTCTCTGCTGTGTCAGTCTTTCTGGATGTAACACACCGTGCACAGGCTCCATTATCCACGAGCAACAAGAACATTTCTCCCAAAACACTGCTGACATTTCTCTCTCCGTCTGCTCACAGCTCCATCCAACACCTTCACTGCAGATTGATGCTTCACCTCATTTTATAGTAGTGTTATTGATTAGCACTGTGCTTGTCAGTGGTGCATAAAATTAACACTGTGTTATAGGGCATGGATTTCTGTCAGCGCTTGACAAGATAACCCATTATTGGACGACCGCTCCTAATTTGTTTTTGTTTATTCAGAAGTATAAAGTAACATTCAGCCAGCCCCAATAATAAGTCTATTACCTGCAAATCCTCGTTGCGCCATCGACAGCCAGTAATCTTTGCTGCTCCTAATTACATCAGGATTCTCAACCTTAATTAACCAATCTTTAGGCCATTTTACCTGCTTAATGCTGCACTCAACCAAACTGCCTGCACTTGCTGAACAGGACTTTCCTGTCCTCTGCAGAAAGCAAATGTCCTTAAATCTTATAAGTTGTGCTTTATTTTATTATATTTGTTTGTTGTACTTGGGGTTCTGTCTTTCCAGCTGGCAATCAAATGTCAGGGTTACCCACACTTTCTAAGGAATAATTACTAATATTAATTACATGCTAAAATATATTGTTTGCATATGCATGTTTCAGTACTCATTGGTGCAAATGCGCTTCAGCGGCCCAAAACACTTCCATTAGGAGAAACGCACTGCAGCTTCAGAAACTAATATAAATACACTTACGCTTCTGGTTAATGCTGCGCATGTTTCGTCAAGTTGGGGAATGTTTCCCAAATGCTGCGCATGTCTTGTCAAGTTGAATGTGGTTTTTTTTGCATCGTTTTTTTTGCTGCAGCGCGTTTCTCCTCATGGAAGTGTGCTGGTCTGTTGTAGCGCGTTGGCACCTGTCGGCCACCGTACATTGGAGCTATCTGATATTAACAGCAAACTTGTCGACAATTGTTTTTAATGTACATTTCTTTCAAATGAGGCCTGACATGATAGGTCACCAATAACCTTTAAAATAAAGTAATTATGGTTAAAGTATATTGACAGACCCGGTTAAAGGAAGCTGGCCCATTCCATCTTTAAGAGGTCGGATCACACAAGAAACAAAAGGCAAACGGAACTTTCATATTCCTAGGGAAATGTAAAACATATTTTCTGATCAGTGCAGATAGCTTCCTAAGAAGAGAAAACAAGGTTGCCAAGAATGGAAATATAATACAAAATATATTTGCGTGAAAACACCTTTCTGACCAGACACACAGCCCACCTGGGTCTTATTTTAAGTCTGTCTCCCTTTTTTTTTTTAAAGAAAAAACGTTTGCGGCATTATTAATGATAAATCTCCCCAGGACACTTATTGGAAAAGAAAGGATTTCGAAAGTGATCTTTTGATGAAAAGGTATTCTTTTGGATGTCACATTTGAACCAAATCACAAATGTGTAGATTTACAGATTTAAAACTATAATTTGTACATTTGTGTAATCATAAGATAGTCAGGGGGCGTGTTCAGGGGGATTTCGATCAGAGAAATAGGGGGCAAGTTCAATCGTGGGACAGAACATACTTAAAAAACTTAAAGCAATTAAAAACATATTAATAACAAAAAAGACAATTTGGTGAGGAATATTAGGAATGGGGCTGTAATACAGTGACAGACACAATTTGTTTGATTTTTGTTTTTATATCTGTCACTGAATTGGATCAAGCATGAATGGTAGGCCACACATGGCAGTGTGGCCTACCGGTGCCAAAATCAAAGTAGTTATTTAGAATTTTGATTATCGATGGTATTTAACATTGTTTTTTTTATAGTAGAGGGGGATTAAACATGTAAAGCAAGCTATTAGATATAATCATTAGCCCTTTAAAATGCAAAAGATATCATATAATGTCATGGAGGCTTAAATGCCCCCGAATGCTAAGAATGACCCAGATGCCATTTCTCTTGAGGCCACGTGACTCAGGGCACCCCTGAATAATGGCAGTTTAAATGCAGGTGAATGAAGCCCAATCGTTTGCACAAAGGTCATCGGCCCAGTATGCAGAATATTTTGTAAAAACTAAACTAAAACCAAACTTCTGTAGAATATTAAAACCTCTGGTATGTCAGTAAATAATCATCAGAAGTATCCGGATTTTGTAAAACGAATGCCTGTCCATTATAAACCCGGCTCGATCCGCTCTGAATAAGAGGGAAAGATTGTAGAACTGTACTTTAGGATTCACGACAAGAACAAGAACGACACACAACTTGTTTCACTGAAGTTAAAAGCATCATTTTATTTCTAAATACGCTACAAGTCAAATGGCAAAACAGGAAAATCTCTTTCACTTCTTTTTTATACATTTTTAACCCCTGAGCACCACAATCCAGCATTCCCATAATGCACTGGATTTATCCAAGATGAACTAAAGGGAAATAAAAGAAACATTTAAAGCTTCATACACAGCTAATAAAGCGATTAGTGTCTACAAACTACCAGCATAGCATAATACAAAGTAAACAACATGTTATTTGATTACATAAGTAAATTATTTTTTTTCTGCATGCAGAGCTGTCACTTTGTCTTTGCTTGTCTGCTCTGCCTTTGGTTATGACCTAAAAATCATGTTAACGTAGTCACAATTTGAAAAACTCTTTGGTGAGAAGAATGCAGTATCTGATGTGTTCAGTGGCATCGTTCAGCAGTATGTACAGTATGTGCGGGAGACAGGGCTGACCTATGAGGAGCACCTGGATCATGGAAGTAGAAAATGTACACTGTGAGCCCCGAACCAGAGGCAACATGTGCACCACCATCTTGGACAGCCATCTCCCGGACAATTAAGTTCGTTCTTTGTTTTGAGGGAATGGAGACAAAGGCGTGGCACTTAGTTACCTTTAAGGTTACATGTATGTATTGACTTAAATGGAAGATTCTCCATGTTGAAATTTTTTTTGTTTTTGTTACTTCACCTTAAAAGTCTCCAAGAAGAACACCACCCAATGTACTTCCAATTTACAGAACCTCTGACTGACTGATCCAGGAACATGGTATACGTATGCAATTCATAATCACAAATGGTAATAAGGTGAATGGACCTAAGACTATTCTCCCTAATCTTGACAGAGGGAGAAGCAGATACTATTTTATCTTTCTACTAAAATGCTGTCATCGGCTCAAATTCTTGGTGTCTGTGCAGTGGTTGGGTGTATCACAGGTAAAGAAGAGTCAGAGTTCATAGTGCAGCAGATGGAACCATCAACCTCCAGAACCCTGCATACCTGCAAATAAAAAGAACTTCTCCCACTTTGCGACTCTATAGAGTGGTGCAGGATGAGTCCTATAACCGGGAAATTAGTTAGCATTTTTCCAATTCCAATTCTCTGAAGTTTTTTTAACTGAGACTACTAAAAGTCATCAATCTTAACATTAGCCGCCTTTAGCTTAGCGGTGGTGACGAAAAGTCCTGCAATTGTGATGTCTTGCTATCACATTTACGCTTCAAAAAACCAAAAAGGCGTTTTAATATGTGGAGTTAATCCTGCTGAACAAAATTTGTAAAGGTGTGTTTGCCACACATCTTATTTCCTGGAACCAATTCCAATAGAAATATCCCATTGCTTTTTTGTCGAGCGAACCCTTGCGATGCTAACTCCCGGATTGGCCAACACAAATACATCATCAATGCACCACTCTACTGCAGTACTGAGGTCCATTAATACTGATCTGCTATCAGTGTTTCAGTGTTCAGGGATGCAACACAAAGTGTGTAAGGAAGGGATTCTTTCCTCTGACCTTTGTCTACCTGCACATTTGTCTGATTGCTGGAGAACACATTTCAAGTAAACATGAGAATTATAAAGCACAACCACCATCTTATTGGCTGAGGATTGTCCTCTGCTGCACGATTGTGTTTGTACAAATTCAACATCACCATCTATACATACAGTCACATAATATATTATTAGCTTTATCACCAGTACTCAGCCTAGAGTGTTACACTGTCATCATAAGCTAGTCAAAGCATTTTAAAGCAGGAACTGTGAACAATCTGCATGAAGTCAGACCAGGAGATCTATGGGCTCAGAACAGTCTCATAATACACACATGCACACAGAAGGATTCACACTTGTGTTTTTCAATGCACACACAAATGTGTTCCGTTTCATATACATGTAAATAAAATCCAAATACAGAAAACAGTTTTAAATGTGTATTTTTGATCCACACATATTTGTTTTCCGTTTAAAACCTCTGAACCTGCATACACAAACCGCTTTCTGTGCACNCACACTTGTGTTTTTCAATGCACACACAAATGTGTTCCGTTTCATATACATGTAAATAAAATCAACATACTGAAAAAGGTTTTACATATGTATTTTTGGTCCTCAGATATTTGTTTTCCGTTTAAAACCCCTGAACCTGCAAACACAAACCGCTTTCTGTGCACGGATCGCTGTGCATTCGTGTGTGGGTTTTTTGAGACTCCCCTGACGGTCAGCCGATTCGTACTTGTAATTTTTTCTATCTATAGCCAATCAGATGTCTCCTCAATTCTAAGCCAATCACATGAGCGCGCCCCCACGAGGGTAGATTTCTTGCGTTAATGACGTAGCGCTTCATGTAGGCCTACGCATTTTGCGCAGTCCGGAGCTGACAGGTCCATGGAGCCTGCCTGCAGGCGCTAATCTCAGGACACCTCCACTCTCAGTACATTGCCACTTTCCGAACAGGAAATGCACGCAAATACAAGCCTTTATATTTTTAAGGTTCAGCGCCACTTTCGATGAATGCTTGTGTGTACACAAAAACGGCAGGCAAAACCGTTTTAAATGTGTGTTTCCTGTATGGCGAATACAGCTGCTTTATTTATGTCTGTANTCATTCAGATTCTGCTATGGTTGCGTACAATAGCACATTCTGAACAACCCCTGGGTTAATGTTGGTGGTTGGGGTGACGGGTTAGGGGCAATGCTTATGAGAGACTTCATCATTTTAAATGCAGGACTTTTCTATGTGTGTCAGAGTATTGCTGCACACACACACACACACACACACACACACACACACACACACACACACACACACACACACACACACACACACACACACACACACACTCACATTAAGTGAGTTTTAAATCGTCCTACTTAGTTTATAAGGAAATTATGAAGAGGAACAAATTAAATGATTTGAAAATGATATCTATGTGCTGATGCTGTTGGCGGTTCTAGTGTTAACAGACATTTAAATTAAATATTTGTAATGGAAAATGCCATATATGATTTTCTTACCTGGAATTCTGCCTTTTTGAACAGAGGTTTTGATTGAGTCCTAGCTATATTGTCTGCAGTTCTAGAGTTAATATGAATCTAATATGATTGTCATCGGTCTAAATTAGATTTCAAATGATTAACTGTGTATGTAATGAAGACCATAGTGTGGGCTGAATCCATTTTCATAACTACTGTCTTTTAACTGATTTAAATACGGAAACTGGGCTTATTCATCAGAATTTTGTATGACGACTTGACTTGCTTGACCTGAACAATGACTTGACTTGACTTGCTTGACTCTCACCGCAGTGACTTGGGACTTGCTTGATACATGTAGGTCAAGACTTGAGACTTGCTCATGACTTGCACATGTAGGACTTACTCCCACTTCTGCTATTTTGACATACTTGTACTTACTTTAGTATTTCAATCTGATGCTAAATATTCTTCTACCTTACTGCATTTTGGAGGCAAATATTGTACTTGTCCCTCTTTTACAGTTATTTAACCCTCATAGTAACTAGCTACAGTAGATAGAGTAAGTAGTATTGCATCATATAATGATATGATGCAATACTACTTACTCTATCTACACAGTATTTTCCATAAGTTACCATCATTGTCTCATCATTGACAAATTATAACAATAAAACAATATAAAATGTATTGGTGTATAAACAGATTAATAATATTCTATAATACAATAACACTGTGAACAAAGTACCAAACTGAGCACTGCTATTCAATTAACATTTACAATCAGGAATTTTACCGGAGTATTGAAAGTAAAGAAGCAATACTTCCTCCACAACTGGCCATTCACACAAAAGTCAATCAGGGTTAAATAAAGTTAAACAGAGTTGAATAAAGCTACCTGCACCCTGGCAGGTCTGGTGTCAGTTGTTGACGTGCTCTCTGCTCCTCAGGTGTTCTGTTTGCCCGGCAGTCGGCCATCGCAGCGATGACGGGACAGCGTGGGAGACACAGCAGCTGTCACACTCAGGGAAAGAGCAGTCCCTCTCAGTTCCAGCCCTCCCGCTCCTCCTCCTCCTCATCCTCATCCTCTTCCTCGCTCCACGGACACAGAAACTCCTCCCCCTGAGTTTCCTGTCCCTCTTCACCTCCTCTCCAGACTTACCAGGGAGGAAATCTTCTGAAAGACACCAAGCAGTCAGAGACACATCAGAGAAAGCCACCTTCACTCAGTTTGAGGGAGGCTTTCTCTTCATCACAATCCTTCTAGGTCAGATTGAAGAGTAGTCAACATTTTTACATGCAAGAAATCTTCCAGCCCCCCGTTTCCCCCTCTTCCTGCTCTGAATTAGCGGTGTGTTTGAGGACCTTTGTGTGTAACCATTGTCTTGAACACTTCAAAAGCATGGTCGCCTTTCATCTTCAGGTGAAACCTGGGTGAAGCCAAACGAAGAGTCCCTATTGTGCAACATTTCAATCATAACATGAACAGCTGACCTTCAGCAGGAAATGATGTTCACTTTATGAAGCTCACTACTAACAGCTGATACCAAAGAAGAAAAACAAATTCATATTGGTAAGCACGTCCAGCGTTTTCAGTGAGCATAAGCTCCAGTTATCAAAGATTATAGCGAGAACACAAGCACGTCCACAGAGGACATCTTCATGTAATGGGTGGAAAGGCTGTCTACAATAATTCATATGGTCTAACTTTGGTTAAAGATGTCTCCACCAACAAAAAGGTTACACAGAGTTATGTATGTGTGCATCCAGCAGTCTCTTCTCCTAAACAGTCAGCAGGCAATCAGAAACACGTTAGCTACTTTGTTAGCCAGAAGGCTAATGGGAACATAAGGTCACAGTTAACACATAGCTCCTCCAACAGTATCAAACAGTATCAAATATTAACATGTAATCGTAATATATCCCCATAGGATTACAACTACATTTACAACAGGGTCCCTCTACAAAATAGGTTTTTTTATTGGGTTTTTGTTGTGCACAGCAAGTACATTAATATTAAAGTGACTAGAGCAGTTGTTTGTTACCCTGAAAAAACTGTGTAAACATTCACTTTATTTAAATGTTTTATGCCAAAATATTTCACATAACTGTATTAGGTTAGTTGAAAGCAATAATATTGCAAATCGGAAATATTAGGTTCAACGTAATATTATTGCTTTCAACGGTTAGGGTTAGGGTTAGGGTTAGGGTTAGGGTTAACTGATACACTTATGTGAAACTTGTTGACATTACATTTTTTGTATCAGCTCAAAACAACATTGGACAATATAAATTGGACAATTTCACCAAAGATTTCACCAAAGATGTAATACTTGCACCACCGACCGTTAGTTTTCCAGACCAGGATGTACACAATAGAAGAACCTACCAATTGGGATAGCCAGCATTCAAAAATGTAACATTTATATGAGTTCACAAACACATATTTTGTAGACTCTGCGAAGGCTTTATAAATATGAACTTCTTATTTGTGATTACTTTAATATAATGTTACAATGGACCCTCATCAGTTTTCAATGCATCTCTTTTTTAAAGGTGCTCTTGTCCCTACATATTGTATTGTAGATTGCATTCTGGGACATCAACCACATGAAGGAAGAGTTTATTATGCATTTGGCTCACAGTTATTAGCCTTTAGTATGTTAGCTGTTGTCAGAAATGATGACAGCTAGCTGAGATAAAGAGAGAATCCTTCCCATGAAATAGTCTGCTCCCAGCAACACACTTTTTCATCTGCTGCACTTCAAAAACTGAAACATTGACTTTCAGACTTTCAATTAAATGTATTTTGTGAACAAATGTCACATTATTTCATTAGGTTATTTGAAACCAATAATAATAAGTTGAACCTAATATTTGTTATTTTTAACTTCATATTATACAGTTATGTGAAATCTGTTGTCATGGTACATTTAGATAAAGTCAACATTTCAGTTTCTTGAGTGTTGTGCAGACATGGTGAACTTTTAACAAACAGTTGCATTCTGTAGAAGGACCTCAGCAGGAGTCTTCTTCATTTAGGAGGCTGCTGACAACACTAGTTTATTCTTAACCCCCTAGGTTTGTTTTTGCTCTGATCACAAACTTGATTTTTGACACAAGAAATGCCTGATCACAAAACTTGTGGAATGCATTCTTTGCTTGTAAAGATCGCACAATATTAAATTAGTATTAAAACAAGGTAGTTAGTCAAGATCACAGAGAATCTTTCCTTCGCTTGATGACAAGAGAAGTACTTCTTTAAAAACTGTCCTCTCACTTGCAGAGTGGACAGAGACAGATTGAATTGATGTGATGGCAGACATTGTTCCGGTACAATGGTTTCCTCATTCATTAGAGCAAATGTTGCGATCGACATCATTGGCCCACTGTTATGGTTGTGGTCAGAAATACTTACAGAAATCAGCTGAGGCTGAGTCGGTAGAGCTGCGGCACATGAGACTACATTTGTTCTTTGAAGAAATCTTCTGCAGCGCACAATGAGGAGAGCCAGGACCACTGGCATGTAGAATATATCAGTGGTGTTTGTTAACATATAAGATGCATAATAAGCACAAAGCTGGCATAGCCTTGGGAAGAGATGAATCAAGAGAGTGCTTGTATGGCATTGAATTCCTTTGAGAAAAGGAGCAGAGCGCTTCAGCCCGAGGCAGCAAGCGATTGGAAATAAAGGAGGCGCACAAAGACGTGTCGTCTGCAGGAAACTGTTATCACTCACACGTTTTATATTGTGAACAGAACCTAGGTTTCGTTTTTTAGCAATGCACTTGTTTAACATCAGAAAGCTCTTCCCTCTTTAAGTTCTCTCTTTCTTTCTCAGCTTTCAATAAGATATGAAATATTTTCTTTATTATGAAGGGAAATGGGAACTAGTTTGAACATATGGGTTTTTATTAAGGCTGTTAAAGCATTTCATTGCAGATTTTATTTATTATGTTTTATATTCAATGCTGCAAACGTTGCATTCAGCTCCACCACTTTGTTGCAAACCCTTTTGAAGAGTTTTTTGGAATGCAGATACCTCACCAATCTCCCTGTACATAGTCATAGTAAAGTATGAATACAAGATATACCTCATAAATTTCATTTATTTTTTATTGTACAGCCACCTGAAAACCAATGTTTTACTTCAACAGATCACTGGATTTTTCTTTTTTTTCATATTTTGTATGATTATACCAAAGAAGGGAATATTTTATTGACACACATCTACCTCATTTGTTATAGACTGTGCCAACAAGCATGTCCACACTCTTTATTGCCGGTGTATTCATGGTGTTTCATATCCATGTATTTGTGTGAACACAAAATGCTTTTCAGTCAAAGACAAATCAATAGATTAGTTAAGCAACATGTTCTAAGTGCTTTTTACGTTGGGTGTTGTGCCGGCGCAACAAAACAGCCTTTTGTGGAACACAGTAGGGACGCTTTTCAAATGAATCCCATCTGCATGAGAACATGACCATACAGCGGGAGGAGGACAGCAGCTTGAACAATGAATGGCTCAGATTGGTGTCAGACGCTCTGATTTCCAGAAAGACTGTAAGGTGCAGTTGAAAAGCAAGTAAAGGACTCTGAGAGTGTACCATTACACTGAAGTCAGACAATGATAGGAAATATGTATCAGCTGATATAAGTTCATAGCCCAATATATCATATTGGCTGAAAAGTAACAAGAAATATCAAAAATATGTTTGAGGGCATTTGAAAATGAAGCTTGTCCAGCAGAAAGCATTGACAATGTTTTAATGCCCAGTTCACTTCATGTGTGGCTTACTATTCTTTGAAGCAAATTTAAGGATCCTTATCAAATGTTTATTTAAAAAAACAAAAACAAAGATGGGCCAATACATTCAATCGTTTTGCAAATTTAGACGACTTAAATTACGTTTCGATTACATTCGCTGTGAATTTCCTCTCGACCAAACCCCCACCTTTACTCTAGCAACACCACCAGCCAACATTTTGAACTTCACAAAACGTATCAACAGGCAGGTTCACAATATCGCACTAAGCAGATTCATGTTCCCCAGAGGTTGATCCCTTTTGAGTCGCTGTCTTCCTCACCTGATCTCGATGGGCTCAGAACAGTCTCATAATACACACATGCACACAGAAGGATTCACACTTGTATGTCATGATCCGCAAAAGGATTCACACTTGTATTTCCGGATCCACACTTGTGTTTTTCAATGCACACACAAATGTGTTACGTTTCATATACATGTAAATAAAATCCAAACACAGAAAAAAGTTTTACATATGTATTTTTGATCCACACATATTTGTTTTCCTGTTTAAATCCCCTGAACCTACAAACACAAACCGCTTTCTGTGCACGGATCGCTGTGCATTCGTGTGTGGGTTTTTTGAGACTCCCCTGACGGTCACCCGATTCGTACTTGTAATTTCTCTCATCAATAGCCAATCAGATGTCTCCTCCATTCTAAGCCAATCACATGAGCACGCCCCCACGAGGGTATGATTTCTTGCGTTCATGACACTTCATATACGCATTTTGCGCTGTCCGGTCAGCTCGCTAAACAGAGGGGGGAGCTTCAGGTGATCATGCAGAGCTGCGTGTCTCTGTCAGACTCAGCAGCTGATCTGATCTCTCTCTCGCGTCCGGTTACACTTCACTCGCGTTTATGTCCATATCGATCAGATCCAGCTCTCCTGATCGGCCTTTATAGAGAGCACCGATCAAACTATTAAGAGGGAATATCGGCCGATAATGACCGGCGGGGCTCCCCCCGTTGACAGTTCACTGTCTAGCACTGGCTTCGTAGTGCTCGATTAGGCTAAGCTAACCTGTAGCTGCTCCCTCCACACTCACAACAACTTCATACAGACATAAATAAAGCAGCTGTATTCGCCATACAGGAAACACACATTTAAAACGGTTATGCCTGCCGTTTTTGTGTACACAAGCATTCATCAATGGCATACATGCCAACCTTTCCAAATCCAAAAGAGTTAGGTTTGGGCGCAGCAAATTTGCACGCCCAAATGAGCTAATCAGAAGAAATGGAACCCCAGTAATTACATTTATAAACCATGTATTTAACATATATTGCATCATTTTATACATTTTNTGGCCTAAATCACGACTACATGATGGTTAACACTGCGGCCCTGAACAGCTCTAGGTCAAATCTGATGTTACTTAATTTGCCGTTACCATGGCAACGGATGATCCGTTGCCATGGTAACGGCAAATTAAGTAACATCAGATTTGACCTAGAGCTGTTCAGGGCCGCAGTGTTAACCATCATGTAGTCGTGATTTAGGCCACTTTTAATGGGCTTTTGCCCCTCGTTTTTCCTGTTCTTTGTGGGTTTTGCTTGGTTATCATTTGCCATGGCAACGGCATATGATGACATCCCATAATTGGTGTAGAGCTGTTGAGGGCCGGACCATTAGCCATCATCTGAAGTCTGGTGCCTTTTGGACGATTTTCCATTGAATTACGACAATTCACGATAAATTTATCGTAAGGAAGCCCACGTGACTGCAGAGCCCACGTGACTGGACTCACGCAGCCTATCAGCCGTCATGATTTCCGAACCTTTTCTGTGCTTTTGCCGATCGTTTTCCCTGTTTTTGGGTGTTTTTTGCAGGTTTATCGGTCGCTGCGCGACTCGCCTCTACAGTGGGGTAATGCGCTCATTTTGCAGCTCATGGTTTCAAAACAGAGATTGGCTGGAATATTCATGTAAAAAAGATGCCATCTTCTGCTATGCATGTAGACATNCAAACGCGCGGCGGCAGTGGACTGCGCCACATGCAGGTGTTCAGATCAGGGGGTCTCAGGTTCAAACCCCACTGCAGTCAGCATGTCGTTGTGTCCCTGAGACCATAGGCGGCGCGTGAGGCTCAGGTTTGGGAAGGCTAAATCACTTTTTGTACCTGACGCCGCCCGCCTCCGGCGTCTTTAGATGAGAGATGAAACCAGTGAAAGCACCGCCTGCTGACCAATCAGAGCTCAGTGTGCAGAGTTTAAATCTATCAAGTCATATTACAGGATAAAGGAAATCCAGAACAACTGCCGTATGCAGGGAAGACGCCGACGTGTCGCACTTATCATTCATATCACATCATCAATAGCATCATTGATCATACAATATCATAATATGTCATATATTTCCTTATCTGAGTCAGCTTCTCGAGCCGCATCTGGCCGTGCAACACTTACAGTGTTACATGGCCTACTGTATGCAGAAGTATTATTTTAAGCAACACATTAAGTTGACGAAACACTCAACTCAAATGTAATTATGTTAATTATATAACTATTAAGTCAGATCACTCGTGTCTTAGATGAGGCAGTGATATCATAAACCTGTTAATGTAGGCCTACGCATTGAAACAATCCCATGTGCAACTATGTTGCTTTTATCCTGGATGAAGTGTTTAAGTCATGGATGTTTGAAGTTTAGCTTCTTCATATTTGTCTAATATTATAGTTTCATTTTCATTAATGAAGTATGACGCTGCGCTGTCAGTACCCTTGTCCATGTTTGTGATTTGCAGAGGTGGGAGTAAGTCCTATATGTGCAAGTCATGAGCAAGTCTCAAGTCTTGACTTACAAGTATCAAGCAAGTCCCAAGTCAATGTGTTGAGAGTCAAGCAAGTCAAGTCAAGTCATTGCTCAGGTCAAGCAAGTCAAATCAAGTCATAATTCTGATGAATAAGCCGCAATTCCGCATTTAAATCAGTTAAAAGACAGTGGTTATGAAAATGGATTCAACCCACACTATGATCTTCATTACATACACAATTAATCATTTGAAATGTAATTTAGACCGATGACAATCATATTAGATTAATATTAACCCCAGAACTGCAGATTATAGCAAGGACTCAATCAAAAAGTCTGTTAAAAAAGGCAGAATTCCAGGTAAGAAAATCATATATGGCATTTGCCATTACAAATATTTAATTTAAATGTCTGTTAACACTAGAACCGCCAACAGCTTCAGCACCTACATAGATATCATTTTCAAATCATTTAATTTGTTCCTCTTCATAATTTCCTTATAAACGAAGCAGGATGATTTAAAGCTCACTTAATTGGGTTAATTTAGAAATTGCTTCAGTTTATCATCATAACAGATCAAAAAGATTCATTTTTACAATAGATCAAGGAATGATGCACTTCTACAAACAAAAACAACATAATTAAAACATTTAAACAAACTACTAACAGTAGATGAACTACATTATTCAACAGTTTACAGTAACTTCTGATAATAACACAGGGGAAATAAACGAGGCATCTCTTTTCCTCTGTCTCTCTCCCTCTCCTGGCAGCCCGTCAGTTTTAGGGTTAGTCAAAATGAATCCCTTGGCGGTTCTCGTGTTCATTTACCATTTTGTCTTCTCTTTGCAATGCTTAATCGATTTTGAAACCAAGTCTAACGTAGCTTCAACTTAACGTTAGCTTTCTAGCTAACACAACACATTCACGTATCTTTCTCTGTGGGGTTTTTTGTCGTGACGAATGAAGTTGGATGTTGTGGTGGTCCTGTCACTGATCTTTATGCTGCAGACCCTGCATACCGCTGTTCTCTTGTTATTAACGTCATCGACAACATAATGCTTGAATCCAAACTTCACTATTTGTTGAGTAACGCTTCCCGCTGCCATGTTAACTGACACTCCTGTCGTGTAGTGGGTTGCCAGGCTTGCGCGCACAGCGCTATAATTACCCAATCACGTTTCTCAAAACAAAAACAAACGCAAATATTTAATTAAAAAAAGTAAAGTCCTTTCAAGTCATCTGTGTCAGGCCAGGAAACTGTCAACACCAGGAAATGGATGAGCGCATTGGAGCCATCATTGGTTTCTCTGTCAGGGGTGCATTCTGAAATCCACTGGGCACTGACCAACCACAGCCAGGAATTATCCTGTCAGCACCAAACGGTATACTCCAGGATCAACGAGCAATATCTGAAGACAAATGTAATCATCAATCCAAATGTCTAATCTTCCTAGGTAACTAATATGATTGCTTTATATGATTCAATATCAAAAGTATAGACGTTTTGATTAAATGTCACAATAATTGATAAGAAAAGAACAAGCAAAGGGCACAGAAATCAGCTCTAATGGCCTTGAAGATGGATTCCTTTACCAGTCTGAGGCGGAGAGGCAACTGTCTCAACCTCTGTAATCTTAAACTGATGGAAAATCATTGGGCCATACTTGTCTATGTTGTCGATTGTTCTCTATACAACCCAGATAAAATGGACAGTTGCTCAGGAAACACCTCTGGGAGACCCAATGTTAGTCAATGTGGCACCAAGTCCTATCGACAAAGCAGAATATATTGACTGCTATATCAATACTTTTTCGCAGCAACATCCAAGCTAGGAAACATACCAATTTCTTTATTTTTATAGACCCTGTAGTGTACACTGTCCTATGTACTATTTTGGGATTCAAGTCAGTAGAAATGCCAATCAAGAACTCTCTGGAGCCCAATCGTTTAGACAAGTAAGTTCTCCAGTTATAAAAAAGAAAAACACATTGACGTGGAATGATCTTGAGTTAAAGGGGACCTATCATGCAAAATGCACTTTTGTATGTCTTTTATACATCAATATGTGTCCCCGGTGTTCCAGGGAACTCACCAAGTGTCAGAAAACACAACCCTCTCTATTTTCCTCCATACCCAAATCTCTAAAAAAGGTGCTGCAACGGATCTGATACAGACTGATCCAGATTTGAACACTGTCCTAACGTCAGGACGGTGGCGCTACGGCTATTGGTCAATTCTCCACCTATCAGGGGAAGGAGAGGTTGTGCCACGGCCGGCCATTGCGCCATTGCAGCTCGAAAGCGCTGGAGACGCTGTAGTACATATGCCAGGCCTGTAAGTGGCGTTGTAGTCTGCCACAAAAGCAGCGAAGAAGACTTCCCTTGCATGGTTGTCATGGTTGCCCTTCTGTTTATTCTCCGCTGTGGCTCTTTTTCTCCCTCCCCGAGGTAAGCGTTTGCGCCTCCTGCTTTAAAACAAATGAATAATGACTATATAATCATATGTAAGGGATAATGTGCAGCAACGCGGTCATTATGGGGAAAAGAACACCGACAGGCTGATCAGGAGCCCGACGCGAAGGGGAGGGATCTAGATCAGCATGAAGGTGTTATTTTCCAACCAAAAACACAGCGGATCCCAGTGGCTGGGGGCGTTGCCAAATTGCTAGAGGGCGTTGCCAAATTTCCCCATTTGTTAAATTACAGGATTTAACCATGAGATGGCGCTTCATTCACAAATACACAAAGACAACTGGGTGTTGTAGAACTTATTCTGTTTGCAATGTTTGCAGCTCTGCAGTTGTGTTTGCTGAATACTGTAGCATTTAATCACTTATTTGTTATGGTTTTTACAGGCTACTATAATGAAAAAACATCAATAATTTAGATCAAATAAAGTATATCTTATCATCTTAATTGTAATATCCTTAATAAGTAAATGTTTACACTTCTTTCTTTTTATGCCAACTTCACCTTACAATAGTTTGCTTTAATGATGCGTGTATTTTTGTAGTATTGTTGTGGTGTACACAGTACATTAGATTGAAGTAAATCAAAGCATACATTATCAGTTATTATACAGTAAGTGTTATATCTTATTAAACGTGGACCGTATCATCTAGTTATGTTGAATAATATAGTGTAGGAAATACTCTCCGTATACTGGAAGGCATATTTATCTTTTTGATTTTCAAAATACCAACGACAATATGCCATTCCGCATTTCGGCATCAAATTAACCACCGGTCTTCATGGGGCTGATTCTGTGGCACAGCACCATTACAGGGGCGCTGGCTGCATATTACTCAGCGTCTCCAGCGCTTTCGAACGCAATGGTCCGTGGCTTCTCCCTCCTGATTGGTGAGTTGGCCCAATAGCCGTAGCCACCATTAGTGATCGCATAGAAGTGTGTAATATCTGGATCAGTCTGAGTCAGATCCGGATTGCAGCCCCTTTTTAAGCAGATGGGTAATGAGGAAAATAGAGAGGGTTGTATCATTTTCTACACTGGGAGTTCCCTCCCAACACCGGGGACACATGTATCATGTATAAAAGCAGCGTACAAAAGTGCGCATCTGCAATTGATTATGTCACCTGTAGTAAGATCATATAATTAACCCCATTATAGCAGATGCACTTGAATGGATGAACACTTTAGCATTCAATAATTCACGCGATATAACGTTGTACAGATAGTATATGGTTATTTAGACTAATAACATACATGCATTCATTTCTTACTGTTCAAGATAATTAATACTTTTCACTTGGGCTATTGACCATTTGAAGCAGGACATTTACTTCTACACATCTTGTTCTAGGTAAATAATCGGATATTCTCCACGCTCTGATTTTAACCTGTCACGTTTTAAAACTTTAATTAGAATGTTTGATATTTCCAGAGACCCTTCCGACCGGGCAATGCTGC
>NW_011338821.1:13770-36821 GCF_000735185.1 Notothenia coriiceps | reverse complement strand
ATGACAATTTAAAAAACACATTGTCAGTTCAGACAACGACTGAAAATAAGATCCTCATTCTCCACAGAACACAAAGCATTTTTAAGGCACCACATGGCCTCAAATTCTCCCACATTTTTTGTTAAGCAAAAGTAACCGTAGTCCGCTTTCAGTCTTGCTTTAACAGTCCGCTTGAAAATCGGAACTGCATCGGTATCCAACGATTCCGCAACTTTATTCCTCCTGCTGGCCATTTTAGCCTGCCCCAACAAAAAATTGAAAAGCTGACTTTTGCACTTTTGCTTCTGACTGTAGCCTACCTACAACCCAAAATGAACATTGTCTTAGAAAAAACCACATTAAACAAAATCAACATCTGAGTGAGTAACTGAAAAAGACAAACGAGTCGACCACATTCCGTAAAACAATGAAAAATGTTTTCCCTCTGTACACAGAAAGGACAGGCGTCACACACTGTAGGGTTGATAACTGAAACAAACGCATTTACAGCTACCGCAGCGTGGAGAATCCTCCACTGGAGGTCCCCACCCCTCTTAGTCAGCGGAGGCTTGTAGAGCGCTCNGACGGGCTATCAGGAGAGAGAGAGAGAGGAAAAGAGATGCCTCGTTTATTAACTACATTATTCAAAAGTTTCCAGTAATTTCTGATAATAACACAGGGGAAATAAACGAGGCATCTCTTTTCCTCTCTCTCTCTCTCCTGATAGCCCGTCAGTATCAGGGTTACGTCCCGTCCACACAGCGGCGTGCGTTGAAGCTTGCCGGCTCGACCAACAACCAATCACATGAATCTCCCGCCCCTGACACACAAGCAGCGATTTGTTTGGCTAGAGCTTGTACTGGCATATGATTCGATTGGTTGACGCTTCTGCTGAGGCGTCAAAAATTGAACATTGCTCAACTTTTGCAGCGAGCCACGCCAGCAACGCTCCGCGTCGCTTCCCAAGATGCAGTTCGGCGAAAAGTGACGTCACCCCATTCAAAGTGAATGGTGAAGCGTTCAACGCACGCCGCTGTGTGGACGGGCCGTTAGTAGAAATTAATCCCTTGGCGGTTCTAGTGTTCATTTACCGTTTTTACTTCTCTTTGCAATGCTTAATCGATTTGAAACCAAGTCTAACGTAGCTTAAACTTAACGTTAGCTTTATAGCTAACACAACACATTCACGCACCTTTCTCTATGGGTTTTTTTGTAGTGACGAATGAAGTTGGATGTTGTGGTGGTCGTGTCGCTGATCTTTATGCTGTAGACCCTGCATACCGCTGTTCTCTTCTTATTACCGTCATCGACAACATAATCCTTGAATCCAAACTTCACTATTTTTGGAGTAACGCTAGCCGCTGCCATGTTAACTGAGACTCCTGCCTTCTAGTGGGTTGCCAGGTTTGCGCGCATGGCGCTATAATCACCCAATCACATTTAGAAAAAACTAAACGTAATATCTCAATACAAAAACAAACGCAAATATTTAATTTTAAAAAGTCAAGTCCTTTCAAGTCATCTGTCTCTAGCTTAAAGGTGACCTATCATGCAAAATGCGCTTTTGTGCATTTTTTATTTTTTCATGAATATATGTACCCGGTGTTCCAGGGAACTCACCAAGTGTCAGAAAACACAACTCTCTCTATTTTCCTTCATACCCAAATCTCTTAAAAAGGGCTGCAACGGATCTGATACAGACTGATCCAGATTTGAACACTTCTATGATGTCACAGAAGTGGCGCTACGGCTATTGGGCCAACTCCACCAATCAGGAGGAGACAGCCACGGACATTGCCGTTCGAAAGTGCTGGAGACGCTGTAGTACATATGCCAGGCCTGTAGATGGTGCTGTTCTCACAGAATCAGCCCATGAAAAGACAGTGTTAAATTGAGCAAAATGAGGAATGGCTAAAATGCATGATCTGTTTGGTATTTTGAAAAATAAAAAGTATGAATATGCCTTATATAGGTATGGTCCTACACTATATTATTCAAATATAGCATGATAGGTCCACTTTAAGTTAACTCTCAAGTCATGAATACCAAGTCAAGCAAGTCTCGAGTCCAAAAATATGCGACTTGAGTCTGACTCGAGTCAAGTCATGTGATTCGAGTCCCAACCTCTGCTAAATAGTAATTAAAGTACAATACTTATTGTTGTATGCTGTGCATAGACAACATTCAAATTACTTAAAATTAGCTTTACCTAACATGACTAAGTAGGTGAAGTTGTTCGAAATTAGGGAAACCGAATAATAATTAAAAAAAACACAACTATAAACTAATTTGGTTAAATGTTAAAATGAAAACTACTTGTCTCAGGCTACAGTTTTTATATATATATATATATATATACATACATAATAATAATAATAATAATAATAATAAAATACATAAAATCAATGATTAGCTGAAACATGTGCGCACACACACACGCACACAAACACGCACGCACGCACGCACGCACGCACGCACGCACGCACGCACGCACGCACGCACGCACGCACACACACACACACACACACACACACACACACACACACACACACACACACACACACACACACACACACACACACACACAGGTAGGAACATAAGACAATAAGCCCCATCGACCTGAACTCCACAGGCCCAATTTTGAGATATTTAACTTTTTTAACTCTATTGGACTGCCACTTCATTACGATGGATTTTATAGCAAAGACATCAAATTGCGTAGAGGACTAAGCACCAGGGTGCTGCTATAACTTATTGAATTTCCTGCCTGCAATTACATCAGCAAACGGCCCCTCTATTTACCTGTGTAGACAACTCCATTTATTTCTATTGACATGTTGATGCTGCTAATGCCGTTGGTAGACAGGTTCAATGCGGTCTCTTGTCTATCATCTGTCAAGAGAGGAGCAGAGAACGAGAGAGAGAAAAACTCAATATGAGCATTTAGAAAAGGAACAGAAGAAGCAAGAGGAGCGCTCGCTGGAGTATTGGTGATAACTCAGAGAGTGACAGGATAAGGAGAGCTTTATTAAAGAGTTCTTGGGAGAAAGACCTGTCAAAAGATGTTACAGCCATTTGTACATGTCACTTATAGATGAGTCCTATTGCAGCACACAGTGTGTAAACTTCTGAATAAATGTGACTGTTTCTGAAATAACAAAGGTCTTAAGCAAGGCTGCTGTGATATCAAACCATCTGTAAACACACATTTATCTGTCTAAGTGCAACTGGGTGGAGACAAATAATAGTGTTTGGATGTAATCTTTAAATGACAGTGTTTATATGTGAGGGCCAGAGCCAGACGACCAGCGTGGGAATTAACCTGGGAAAGATTCTCACTCATTTTTCCATCACGTATCAAGTGCAAAGCCCGCTATTATGACTAATACGAGAGAGGCAGTGATGCAGACAGAAATGATATCACACTTGAGCAGATAGGCCGCTTATTCTTCCTTTAGCCTCTATCATTAAGTCATATGTGACTTATGGCTTGTCAGGAGCCGCGCTGGCTGCAGCATTTTTACTCATGACACGCTGTCTTCTCCCTGTGGTCAACAAGAACTATTTCTTCATCACATCTATGGGGCTGAGCGTTAAATTACACATGTTATATGATGAACTATGTGCACATTAGTGGTCCACAGCTGGATCCCTCTGGCACGCCATTAGCTGTTTTGGAAACCGCCCACAGGGGCAGACTGTCATTTAGGTCTGATAAGAGGCAGCTCACCACCTCAGCATTAAAACACCTGATGCTAAATGATGCATTCAAATTAGGATTACACATGTTGAATGGTTCAGAAAATACAAAATGGGTATATCATAAACATGTAACAATTAATAGTAAAAAGACAACTTTAAAGGGGCCTTATTCTGCTTTTTGGGGTTTTGTATATGTAAATGGTCGGCTAAGGCTAAAATCCCTGTGTTCCCTCCAAAGGGCAACAGTAGTCTACTGAGTTGTAACCTGAACATTTCTTAAGCCTCCGATATAATGCCTGCCAGCCATTTTACACTTCATTGCGGAAGCCATGCAGACAATTTCACTATAATTACTAATAATGATAAGGTGCAGAGGTCATGGCCCTGTAATATTTCATGTGAATTTGTTTTATACCAAAAATGTTCACTTCAAAATTAAATGTAAAAATAACTGCAATTGTAATTTCAAGAGGACATATTCAGCTCATTTTCAGTTTCATATTTGTATTTTGTGTCTCTACTGCAGTGGCGAGCCGTCAGGGCCCTCTAGGCCCTCTCTGAGGGCCTAAGATATTGTAAAAATATATATTTGAAAACATAAAAAATGTTTTTCTTTAAAATATTTGTTTTTCCAATATTTCTTTAGTTATATTTTTCATTAGTTTTACCAAAATAACTTGATTTAATTGTATTTAAAATAACATTTCCAAAGAAATAAATCCTTTGAATCTGCCTGTTCAGTTTCTGTTTGAATGTGAAGGGTTAAATGAAAGAAGCTCCTTTAGCCGTCTCTGTGAGTTACTGTGAAGACAGGAGCTGATTGGTGGTCCTGCTGTAAATTCATAGAGGGCCAGCGTTAGTAACTCAACGAGACANTCATGGGAAGAACTCATTGTGCACCTTCATGCAAGAGTCCTTGTGTGGACTGGAATTAAAGCAGAAGTTGTTGAATGCTTTTGCTGTATGTGAAACACTTGTGAGGCTTGAAAGCAACCCACAACTTAAAGAGCCTGTGACACGAACCCAACAACTGTTGTGCAATGAAATAGTGGGCTACTAGTAATCTCGAACCGTCAGATTAAAAAAGAAAAAGCGATACAGTTCCGATAAATATCAATAATTTCGAACATCGCGGGAAAATTCCTTCGACTCATTTTGAAGTCGGGGAAGCCGGAAGTGACGTCAATGCGGGAATGCTTCACTGTGCGGCGAGAGAGCCAAACACGGAACAAGTGTGTTGTCATGCGTAGAAATGGTGAATTACTGAGTTTAGGCACGTTAATAACGTTTTAATGAAGTTGACTACAGTATATTCATATTTGTCAGTGCTTTCATGTCAATTTGGTGAAGATAAACATAAATGATGTTGGTGAAGATGATGATTAAATTAGGATTAAAAATCGGTATTGAGAGCTGCTGAATTTCCTCCCGTCGGATGTGATATAAAAACAAATCGATTATTTTTGTAGTTGTAAACTCAAGTGGATGAAACTACATTTATTAGTGCTTTCATGTCAATTCGGCGAACATATGATACATTAAATGATCGTGAGGAGGATGATTTAAAAATCGTTTGTTTGAGCCGGTCTGCATTTCCTGATGAGAAAACAAACCGATGCTTTTTGTAGTTGTAGTACACCAACATGGATTATATATGTTTTTTTTTCCACAATGTTGGGGATATTAATGGATAAAATGCATGGAATATTATTATTATTATTATTCCGACTCCGATCGGTACACTAGGTCCACCGTTTCCCCGCAGCGAGGCTCCCCCTGTTGACAGTTTACGTGGGCTGGGTGCAGTGGCGGACTGGCCATCGGGACGAATCCCGATGGGCCGGTACCGAAGTGGGCCGGTCGGATAAGTCACTATCACATCCCCCACTCCCCCCGTTGACAATTTACTAGCGGTACCGAAGTGGGCCGGTCGAGAGTCCCGGGCTGATTTTTAGTCCCAGTCAACCACTGGCTACATGACCGTATGATCGCCCATATTGACGCACCTAATTCCTAAACTTCTAATAGATACAACATAAACCGATCCTTCAGCCTCATATGAGCTCTCAGACACGTTCAAAATTAAACTGTCATCATTGTCTGAGCTTGCTGCTGTGTGCGCCATCGTGCGTTTACATGCAGATGCTGGGATCCTGAACGTTGCAGCTGGAGCGCTTGGCCCGCAATGACGTCACACATCATTTGGCGGGATTTGAAGAATCCTCGAGAAAATCCAGAATATGGTCAACATTGAAAGGCAGATTAATGGTTATCAAAGTACAAATATCCAAAATCAGTTCAGTAACAGTTTTCAAGGGGACAATATTTACTCAAATTGATGGGTTTGGATGATGGGGGAAACTCGTGTAACAGGCTCTTTAAGAAACGCCACATTACTCAACACTGTGAAACTTAATTTGATCATTTGGATAGTTATAAGCATAACGTTAAAAGCATATAAGCACTTGGGCAAGTTATTGCATACGTTTTATAATGTTTAATAATGCAGTGTGTCGGTCAGGATCGGTTGTTTCCGCGACAACACATTGTGTCGCGTTAAGTGTGTCCATTCCAGGGTTCAGGTGATTACACCCTATAAAGCATCATTATGTATATGATATTGAATGTCTGCTGTTAAATGGACGTACCACCACACACTGGCACTTTAGAAACTCTCTGCAGTCCTGACTCAGGAGAGCACCCCTTCAGTTTGACTATAGAGGGGCTGAAGATGCTGGTGCACATCTATTACACCTTAAAAGAAAACATGGCCGACTGCTCTTCATTGATTTATTTCCTGCCTTTAATTATATTCAGCCATTAAGTCCTCACACATAGGCTGCAGTCAAATGTTCACATGGATTTTAATATTGTTTGTTTGTTAATTGATTTTACAAACCGAAACAGAGTCAATGGTGAGTAAATGATTGTCTGTCTAGCACACGCCGGTCCTCCTAATGTTCTCGTCATCTTGTCACCACTATTTCTCTTGTATACCAACGATGGTCAGACTTATTATAAAGACAGTAACGTTTTCAGACTAACGCGTGCAGTGTTCTCTAACCCACCGGGACGGACGGAGTCTGCTGACAGGCTGTGTCCAGTATCCAGTTACTGAAGGAGCTGTTTGTGCTGCTAATATTTGAACTATGAAGGGATTAAGTAATGAACGATATACATATCCTGTTTAGCACTTGTTTTTTACTGTACACTGAAAAACTGAAACGTTGACTTTAATGAAATGTCTGATGTCAACAGATTTCACATAACTTTTGAAATCAATAATATTAAGTTGAACCTAATATTTAGTATTTAAACTTCACATTGTTGCTTTCAACTAACCTAATACAGTTATGTGAAATGGAGACATAATACATTTAATTAAAGTCAATGTTTCAGTTTTTTTAGTGTAGTGGGTTTACATAGTTTGCCCTTCAGCCAGAGATACATCATCACTGCACTAGACCTGATATGAGGTCTGACTTTCTACATCAATTGAGTTTCTCTATCAAAGTCATTATTTAAATGCAGTGTTATCACTATCAGTTACATGTACTGTATTCAGTCATGTATGGATGCTTGATCTTGACTCCTGTTGCCTTGTATGACAAGAAAGCCAATGAGTTTCCTGGTATAAAAATTAAAGTTTGGGATAAAGATGAAGTGGTATCATATCTAAGAAAATAAAGCTGCCAGAGGAGTGTCTAACTTTCTGTTTCATTCCCTCTGTGATAGCGCAGTATTTAACTTATATCTTGTCGGAGGGACCTTTATCGCTTGAATCATGCAGCAGATGTTCAGAACACATTTGTGGTGGTGGTGGTGGTTCAGTGTGAAGCAGAGACATGGGATCCTCACGGAGAGATTCCATCAAAAGAGGAGCAGACAATGGCTGTGAGGGCCTCCTTTGTGTGTTGATAAATACCCACGGTGATTTACTGTTGCCCTGGGCTGTGGGTATTAATTGATTATTATCTCTGAAGATCAGCACTTTTCTCAAATAAGTCAACTTTTGTCCCCCACCTAATTGCTTAAGAATACTATGTGGAAAAGAAAAGGCTACTTGAGAGTTACTGTAAAAAATGGCTAAGTGTTCGATCGCTGTGACACTAAATATTCCTCCTTACTTTGCCTCACCTTTGAGTCGCCTTTCTTTCTTTGATGTTTTTCTCTGTTTAGTGCAGTCTTCTCAGAGTGGGCACACTGAAAAAACTGAACCGTTGACTTTAATTGAATGTATTATGTCAATAGATTTCACATATCTGTATTAGGTTAAATGAAAGCAATAATATCAAGTTTAAATCAAATATTAGGTTCAACTTAATATCATTGCTTTCAACTAACCTAATACAGTTATGTGGAATTTGCTGACATGATACCTTTAATTAAAGTCAACGTTTCAGTTTTTCAGTGCAGGGGAAACTAAGCTAAGGCCTGTGCTCATGTTCTGTCATAATAAGTGTTTATTTAAGTAAATTATTGACAAAATATGCTATTTCCCACACAGTTTGACACCGGCGATAATACTCTGAGTTACGCTGCTTAATTCCTTGTTTTTGTTGGCCGTGTGATTTAACGAGCCATACCAAGTTGTTGTTTTGCTTTCATATTGGTAATCCTCTTAAACAGATACGTAAGATCCTGAAAGCAATTGACTCTGAACACACAAACAGAAGGCTAAAGAAGCATCTTTTCTGACAAGCTAGCAGTTAGCTCTTTTTTCTTGAAGGACTCAAGGTTGAATCCATTAGAATGAAGGGAGGTAATAATGAAATACCCAGCCTGTACAAGCTGTTCTATTATTGGCCACACTGAAAAAAGTGAACCGTTGATTTTAATGAAATGTATTATGTCAACACATTTCACGTGACTGTATTTATGGTAGCTTTAGTCTTTTTAGTCAACTACAGTTCAACATTATATTATACTAATTAAAATCTTATTATTGTTCTGCTCAGTTTAACCTTAAAGCAAATAGTTGTATTGGACAAAACGGCTTACAAGCATGACAGTCACTATTGTCCTTCAGTTCATCTCAATATGTATGAGCACTATAAGAACAATTGTGTTAAATATCCTTAATGTGCTTTATTCAAGTGGAACATTGAATTAGCTTTATTGCCATTTAGCTGCAAACATCAGTCTCAGCTTTACCTTGTTAGTGTTTATGCTAATTGACAAATGTTAGCATGCTGGGTAATATGGTAAATATATCTGCTTTACCACAATCTGTTTGACTTCATACGAGGTACCTCTGACACACAGACAATACTCAAGTCTATTATTGCTTGGATTTTTGTATGAATTGTGTTGAAAAATGGTGATGTGTGACAGGTTGTGTGCTCCCCCTCCTCCTCGTCTTCATTTCGGCGCTTGAGCAGAGCTAGATAAACAGTTGGTTTCCCCTGTGACGCTGCATTAATCGTTCATTTCATGGGTTAAAAGAGCAAAGTCAATGAGGAGGAGAAATTCTCATCCCATTATCGGCTTGGGGTGCAAAGTGAGCGCATCAGCGATGAAGCCAAGCATAAAGATGATTACTGCACTACTAGAGCCCTGATGCTCCACATTGTTCCAATTACAAACTCCTCTGTCTCTGCAGCTGAGGGATTAAGTGAAGACCACTGTTAGACTCTGAAAGTGGATTTCTCCCACCTTGTCCACCATTGCTCATTGTAATAATGATACATGACCTGATGAGATAGTTTGTGCTGACAAAAGGCCTCCATCCTCACTCTTTTATTCCTGATATCTCTTTCAGCGAATCAGAGAGACAAATACATCACCCTGGGTATTGAAAGCACATAACTCTTGTTTTAAGAGGCTTGTCTCTCCTCACATTCTGTCAGACAAAGGCTGAGCTTTTATTTATTACCTCAATCCTTGTTTGGTTGGCTATTGTGTCTTCAACAAAATAATAGTTTTATAGATAAGCATGGATGCACATTATAATCAGCGGTAATAAAGATCAAGAGGGCGGTGGACCGGACGATATACTGCTGCTTTGGTTTTGTATTGTGTCATTTTACTGTCAATTCTCCCTGACAATTATCACACTTCATACAGACCCTATGAGAACTACAATTGTGTTTTCATACCACATTAGCAACCACCCATTTGACACAGAAACACGACAAATATATTTGTTATTCACAATTCATGCATTCATGAAGTTAACCTTTGGTTTTAATGACTTCCTTTATTGTCAAAATATAATTTACTGTTGTGATACAAAGACTGCAATCATTTCCATAACGTAAGTAGTCTCATGAGTGCAAACGTGTTACTGTCACTGTCACTTGAACTAACCTAAAATGTACGTTTTATTGTCTTACTTTAACAATGTGATTACATGATTCCTTCCGATATTATTGCAGATCTGCTTTAACCCTTAGATGCATAAGTGGGTCTTTTTGGACCCGGTGAGGTGGTTTTCTTGGAGTATCTTTGTAATTACATTTTTTTTATCATTTCATATTCCTCAAAAAACATGTTTTGGATATCATGCCATTCAAATTTTAAATTTAAATTTTAAGAAATTGTAGTTTTTGTATTACTACCCCAAGCTTCCATAAGTGGGTCAAAAATGACCCGCATGCATTTTCTATGGAATTTCGTTTTTTTTTCAAAATGTAAAAAAAATGTCTAAAATTATAAATAGTGAAAAATTAAATATAAAATATTTCTAGTGTGAACCAAAATATAATGGTGATATATATAGTGATTTTTCTTAACCAAAATGACAAAAATGGCATAAAAACACATATTGTTCTAATACGGGTCCTTTTTGACCCACTTATGGAAGAGTGTGGGGTCCAGTCCCTCGTGCATCTAAGGGTTAAGCTAGCTAGCTAACGTAGCTTACATAGTCATTTCACTATACTGAGAAATCACTAACAGTTATGATGGGTTTTTTACTTGCAGCGTTTTGTTTATGCTCTGCTTTTAGTGAACGCTGCACATTTGATTTCAATTTGGTGAAGATATTTTTTCTTTTGCATGTGTTTTGCCACATTTGTGTTTTTATATTTGTAGTTTTTGAAAGTGAAGCGCGTTTCTGGTAAAGGAAACACATTATTGTATGTTAACTAGCTGCTGCCTCTATTACTTTTATAATGCTGCTACATATTTGTATATATTTTAGCCTTGGATGTGCATTTATTTGCTATTTTATCAACATGTGCCTTCCTTTTTTTGATCATGAAGATTAGATTTGTCCGTTTGAGTACTGTTTCCTTTTTCCAGACAAACTCATACGCCTCATGTTATGAAGGATCATCCATACTGTAACCTGCTGAAGTCCTTTTTTGTCTCAATCAAGCCTCTCCGGCACTTTCTTCTCCAAAGAGCGATGTGGAGGCAGTGCAGCTTCAGATTTACTGCCGGTATTGTCTCGTGAGAGAAGAGGAACATCAATCTTTTGTTTTAATAGTGTCTCATTCGTTCAAATGCCAGCACCGCGAAACGAAGCCGTAATTACTGGCCTTAATTGATGTGGTTTTACCACCTTAGACGATACTTCAGAGCTCTCCTCCCCCCTCACTGTAAAGGCCCCACTGCTGTTGTTTGCACTATATTTCTGCCGCTATTGATTGCTATTATGGTAAATCCGATGGGCACAATGGAACTCTATCAGCAAAATGCAGGTTAATTATCTCAGGGTCAACCACTTTGGAATGTTCACAAAGAGCCGGCCGTTCGCTCTTTATTGCCTCACATTAAATTGCAAATACTAATTATTGTCTGCGCCTCTTTTTTCTGCTAATAAGGGGACAGGTTGGCCGTCATTAATAGAAGATTACCTTCCGTTTTCTACAGATTGTTTTTGTGAGTTTTAAACAGGCTTTAACAGACTCATTCATCTGTGGTGCTGTTGTTATTCCTTTAACCTTTTGCCCTTTATTTAATGTTTGATATGTAGTCTGTTATATATAAATACAGTATATTTACTGTGAGCATTGGGAGCTTGTGTCCCTTTTAAGATTGTTGCTCTGCATCATTAAGTGAGGTTATAGCTGCACATGTTCAATGTTTCCTCAAGAGATCATTCCTGTTGAAATGAAGCATGCATAATCAATAAAGGATTTCCAGTGGATGCGTATATAAGATATTAGAAACTTTTTGTGAAAGTTATATTTCTTGGTGTTAACAGAGCTGCCAGAAATGTGACTGGCTCCAGATCAATTGGCCTTATAAGAAGGTGCATAAGCCCATTGATCGGAGGAACCGAAGTGAATGGAATTGATTGTGGATATTGTGTTTGCTTTCTGCAGGGACTCCAGTGAATCGCATTCCTATCATGGCCAAGCAGGTGTTGGATCTCTACATGCTCTACAAGCTCGTCACAGAAAAAGGCGGCTTAGTGGAAGTCATCAATAAGAAAATATGGCGTGAGATCACCAAAGGCCTTAACCTCCCTACCTCCATCACCAGTGCAGCTTTCACTCTGAGAACACAGTGAGTATGAGCTCCTGCACTGACACTGTGTGTGTCCAACATGACTCACATTCTCTGCTTTGATATTGTTTAAAGAGCCCTATTTTGCTTGTTGGTGTGTTCTCTTCCCTGTAGTGTGTTATAAAGGTTTTGGTGCATGTAAATGCTCTGCAGAGGCTCAAGTCCCTGAGTTTCTCTTACACACTCAACTCCTTTGTTTCTTTCCTGAACATAATGACATCACTATGTAACACTCGTGCTTGTATTGCCATCACATTGTTCGTGATAGGCTAAGGGGTGGGAAATCTCTAAGTTGTTGACCAATCACACGGCTAGCTAACAAGCAGTATGAGAGAGATAAAGAGCTGTTTGAACATGCAGCATGGAGACACAGCACACTGATATGAAGCTGAACATGAGCAGGATGGCCCCTTTAATGATGATTTTCGGGTCAGTACTATTTATTTGTTCTTGAAATGCCTATCAAAGGCTTATTTGATTCTACGTGCCCAGACAGGTGAAAGGCACAGTTATGTTCACTTCCTGCAGCAGAGTGCATGTGTGGTCTCTACCTCGCTGTGATTCATGCTAATTATAGTCTTTAGAGGGCTCGGCCTTTAATCTGGAGCCTCCGTGTTCTTAGATTACACTGCGTTTGCACTTTATTCCTCACCACACAATCATCAAAGGAAAGTGTTATTTTAAAAAAAAAAGTATTTAATGAAATATTTGATACCTTTCTAGTACAAAAGAAATAACCCTGAATTGTATTGCATTGATTGCCCTCAGGAGGTTTTTGGTATGTCTGCCTTCAGGGCAGAATCAACTCTGTAGACCCTGTGAGGAGTTGTCACTTACAATGATTTAAACGCTAGATAATTGCTATAATTACATAAGGTAAAGATGTAGGGGTTTTGCCTGAGCATGCATCGTCCTTGGTGCAGGATGCTTTTATGAATCTGGTCTCTGTGTTGGTTTTAGGAGGCATAGTTACACACAGTGAGCTGAGAGATATATAAGGTGGAAAGAGCAACAATTTAGTAAACATATTATATCAAATTATTATTTAAGGTATTATTGTTAAAATGTATATTATTGCTTCCAACTAACTAATACAGTAATAGGACATTTGTTGATATGATACATTTAATTGAGGTCAATGTTTCAGTTGTTTGGGTGCTGCTTACTTAAGATGAAGAATACATGATGCAGCACATCACTAATCACACTTCATTTGGCATGATGGGTAACTGATTTAAACTGTTGGTGATAGAGGACGTTGTGTCTTTCCGCGCGCGTGTGTGTGTGTGTGTGTGTGTGTGTGTGTGTGTGTGTGTGTGTGTGTGTGTGTGTGTGTGTGTGTGTGTGTGTGTGTGTGTGTGTGTGTGTGTGTGTGTGTTGCAGCGCAAACTGACAGGAGGTCAAACACACAAAGCTTTTCCTCCCAGCACAAATGTTTCTGAAGTCAACAGATATTCAGTCGTCCAGCTGTGGAACTGAACTAACTCTACAGGTTCTCGTTTGAGTCATATTTGAGATCATTTTAAATTGGAGGACAGATTTCTCTGTAAAGTGCTTCCTTCTTTCATCCTCCCTCTCTACTCCTGTCTGCAGTCTTTAGTCGTAAGAAGCTGATGATCAACCCAGTTAGGTGTGAACATGTTGGGTGGAAACTCGCTGGGATTAGGAAGGAAAACATTTTCAAATTGACATTGACACGTTTTAAGTAATCTGATAAATGGAGAAAACAGGCTGTTACTAACATGCATGTTAACCCCTCTGTGATTAAAGGGTGATGGCATTGGGTGATTTGTTTATTATGTTTTATTTGTAAAAAAAAACTAAAACTGGAAATGAAAGCATTTTCAGGTAAACCCTGCAAACGATTCAACAGTTACAGTGTGTACTTTGAAGTGTCATGGTTTCATTGTGGGACGGTTTTTTCAATGTCTCTCCAACCCTGCACGTATGGATTGATGAAAGAGTGAGTGACAACATGTGACAGAGTAAATGATTGCCCTTTCTCCTTCCCTGCAGGTATATGAAGTACCTCTACCCGTATGAATGCGAGAAGCGGGGGCTCAGCTCCCCCGGTGAGCTCCAGGCAGCCATCGACAGCAACCGGAGGGAGGGCCGGCGGCAGAGCTACGGCTCGGCCCTCTTCAACTACTCTCCTGTGGGCACCCCTACCCTCCTGTCCTCACCAAAGATGCACATGTCCCACCTCTCCATGCCCATGCACAACTCTGGCCATATCTCCCAGGTGCCTGTGATCAAGAAAGGTACCACACAAGGTTTAAATTCATGAAACAATCAAATATTGAACGTTTAAAAAAAAAGACGCAAACTCAACACTTCCTCCATGTTGGCTGGTCCTCAAAGGCCTGTGTTTCCTCCAGAAGGAGTATCTCTCCCACCACGTCTTTCTTTCATGTACTGCAGCTGGTTCTACCTTAGGAGAGCTCATCACTAACTACCAAACCAAACTTCCTGTGCAAATATTTTTCCATGTATGGTCATATTGCTAAGGGGGCTTATTGTCCTGGTGGGCTTTTCCTTTGAATAATTAGTTCAGGATTCAATAAGAGGATGCAAGAAGTGTTACATTTAATTGAAAGTATCTTAACCATAAAAAAGCCAGGTCTATTAAAAATAAATATTGTAACGCAGAGTTATACCGAGTAAGGGGATAATAATGTGTAAATATGCATTAAACTGAATGTACCATGGCATTGTTAGATAACTAATAGCTGGATACTTAAAGCATTATGTGCAAACCAACCCTTCAGCAGGCATTGTGCAGTGTACTTTTTACAAAGAGAAATCTGGCACAAAAGCATGAAGTTGGTGTGATGAAATAATAATGATAAAAATAATCTAGGCATGATGCAGGACACCCAAATAAATATTTATTTCTGTCACCCCGAAGGATGATTAATTTCCTCCGTATGAACACTTTGTCAAACAAAAGCTTTCACGTGATGTGTTTTAGGGATCACAACATCTATTTGAGAAAGAGTCGCATGATTCCCCGGCTACATAAGAAGAATTCAGTGTGTTCACATGTCAGGAATATGTGTCACAATTCCCCCCAAAGAGGAAACATCTTGCAGGACTTCCTCATATCAGCGTTTTCCGAGACACACTAATGCCCCACGAAGAGCACAGGAGCGCTTTGATTACAGCTCCGCGAGGAAAACAGCCTCTGAGTAATCAGCGTAGCGTGCCATGGAGACATCAGACAGCTCTTTTAGTGATATCAGTGTAGTTACGCTGGGGTTCACATATTACATAGGATGCATTGTTTCAATCAACAAACTGAAAAATGTGCAAGCATCATGTGTTCCTGATGGGTTGTTCTTCTTCTCACCTTCTGCAGCATGTGAGCCTTTGTTGGTTGCTTTATGTTCCCCAGCCAGCATTAACAACACAAAGCACTCAAGCTTAAACAGAAAGCCTGCAGGGGCGTCTACGATCTGGCTAAATGTTAAATCACCAAGAACAATTTAATCGTAAAGTTTAAAATGATTTTTTTAACATCATAAGATGGAAATATATACAGTGCTAATAGAACCCAAAGACACATTACGGCCCAAATACACATTATGCACCATTTGCATGGAGAGGTGTCAAAGCAAAAGGGCTGCCATGTGTCAGAGCCTGGGAGCAGTTTTCTGTCACCATAGGGAACAAAACATATATATACAAAAACATTGGCATGTTGTTAAAAATCTGCAAGAATTCTGGGCATCAAATGATAAATAATGCAAAGTTGATTTGAATACTAATGGAATAGAACGCCCAGCAATATCAGTTTTAAAGTAAATTAACCTTTACAAGAATCTTACCAGAAATCTGAAACCTAGGAAATGGTTGTGCCACAGATTACGAGGTTAATTAATTATAAAATAAAAACACAATTACATACTCCCAGGTGCATTATAATGGTGCATTTCTAGATCTTAAATATCACGACGGTACTTGTGACATGCACAGGCCTGCAGACTATAAGATATAACCTTCTTGTTCTTCTTCTCTCCAGAGGAGCCCATGATGGCCGGCTACCTGCCCGGCCGGGGGGGTCTCCCCATGTCTCACAGCAGCCACCACGTAGCAGTCATGGCGGCCCAGGCCCAGGCAGCCGCGGCCGTCCAGGCGGCGGCTCTGGAGCAGCTCCGAGAGAAGCTGGAGGGGGGGGAGCCGCCGGAGAAGAAGATGATGATTATGGAGGAGCAGCAGAGGATTGTGCAGCACGCTCTGCAGCAGAACCTGCTGGCCATGGCCTCCCAGCTGCCCCTCAACATCAAACTCAACAACAGAGGTGCGTGTGATCATCCTTTGCAATTATTCATTGTTTATTATTGATGTAGATAAAGAGGCCAATTCCTGCTTTTTGGGGTTTTCCCTTTACTGCAGCACAGGCAGTATGAGACAAATAAAGAACTTTTTCAACATTTAAGCATGGACACATATCCCAGTGGAGCAGTGGCGAGCCGTGACTTTTATACCTAGGCTCTTTGACCCCCCCCCCTTCCCTGAAAAAAAAGGAAAAAAAGAAGAGTTACGTCAGAGCGTATACTTCAGCGGAATATCAAATCAGCGGCCCGGGGTGCAAAACGCATCAATGACAGCGACCCTCTACCACACAAAACAACAACATTTATATAAACACCTATCATGACAGGGCAGCCCCAGCCAAGTAACAATTACAAATGAATGAAGTCGGCACGGCGGCCCACATTGAAAATGACCTAGGCCTACCTTTGATGATAAATCACTGAAACACAAAGTCCATCCTCCTTTCCTTTTGGATGAAGCACTTGATGGCGGGTCATGCAGCTGATCCTTTGCCACTCCAGTTTATCATTGTAACTCAATCTTGAAAATGACTCAGTTAATAATTTCGCAACGAAGTCATCACTATCACTGAAGTGAACAAACTTATGCTAATCATAAATCTATCGATCATAAATCTATCGATTAGGTTTATGATTAGAAAATAATAAAAGTAGGGTAGACATGTGGATATTATCAGGCTGAACAAAACATGCATTTATCTAACAGATTCGTTTTCCACAGACCTTATTTCCAGCTATTTTCCAAACCCTATGGAGAAATCCCATTGCTTTTTTGTCGAGGGAACCCGAGCGCAGCTCACTTCCGTGTTTTAGGACGCATCACTGCACCTCTTTATACACATGCATAAACTTCACAGCGGGTGGAACTTGTCATAAAGTCCGCGAAAATAAAGCCCACCCATTTAGAGGGAAGATATGATTGGTCAATTGTACTGTCATTTGACATTACTCTCTCAATAGCCGCCTTCACACCGCAGTACTTTTCCCACTTTANCATCGACTCATTTTGAAGTTTTGGGGGAAGCCGGAAGTGACGTCAATGCGGGAATGCTTCACTGTGCGGCGAGAGAGCCAAACACGGAACAAGTGTGTTCAACACACTTGTTCCGTGTTTGGCTCTCTCGCCGCACAGTGAAGCATTCCCGCATTGACGTCACTTCCGGCTTCCCCCAAAACTTCAAAATGAGTCGATGGAATTTCCCCGCGATGTTCGAAATTATTGATATTTATCGGAACGGTATCGCACCTTCTTTTTTAAACTGACGGTTCGAGATTACTAGTAGCCCAATATTTCATTGCAAAACAGTTGTTGGGATGCTGTCACAGGCTCTTTAAACTTTTTTCAACAATGGCGATATGCACGGTAGATGTGAAGTACATTCATTGCATACAATTGAATTTATTCCAAATATTTTCATACTAATACTTCTAATTAGTGTTCGTGTGGATTATCTGGTGGACAGGGGGTGTTCTCAAAAATCTATCAAAAGGTATACAGTATGGCAATTATGATGAATTTAGTTGTCCTAATACTGAATCTCAGCAGGTCCTCACACTGGATAATGCTGATGTTTGAATTTTTGCAACCATGATTAAATGATTTTGGTCAGAAGTGCTCTGCTTGCAGTCGGAGCAGTTCTTAGCAATGTCTGTTTGAGCGGGCTCTGCTTACACCAGGTGTGAACAGTGTGCATGGAGGAATAAAGAGCCTGAGCTCCAAAGCCCTACAGCTGATGAACTGGGCTGCCTGCTTCCTAGTGGTGAAGATGTGTGTCATTCAGTAAAGAGAGTTAGGGATATTCACTGTGTTATGATTTCAAAGAGAGAGTAACCTGAAAATGTCACCAGTGTAACCTGAAATCTCCATATTTCAGAGGCTATAAACAGCATTTTCTCACATTTTGCCATTAAACATAAATCAAATATCAAAAAAGTTGATGAGTTGTTTTCTGTTGATCAACTAATTGATCCTTTGACAAAAATAAATAAATAATGTCACTGCTGACCTAGTGTGAGATGAAAAAACACTCAAATGCGTTACTTTGGAAGGCCATTATAAAAATGATTTTTTTTTTTCTTTGGAGGAAGTTTGAAGACTTGCTAGTGTCACTTCTCGCAATCCAAAACAGCCAAAGGCCAGTTATTTATTCATTCATTTCATTATTTGTATTTCTATCATTGTTCGTATTTTGTATTTGGCTATAATATCTCTGGGCACTTGTCACTTGGATGTGGTTTCATGGTACTTAGTCCACCCGCTTAGATATGTTTTACCCAGTGACTTTAGTGATGGCTTGTGTCATTTTCTTCTTTAAACATCGGGAAATCACAATTCCAGAATTCTTTATAAAGGCATCACAGTGAGATACTAGTATAGCCTCTGACAGCATTTTGTTTTATTGGAAGTTTAGTTGTGACTGCTACTGTACCTGCACTGTGAGCAATCTATGTCCAAAAAATAATAAAAACTACATTTGCATCTTAAGCTCAATTCTGACAAGCCATACAATGCAGTCCAGCTCAGAGGAGAGCCCGAACCTCCTGTATGACTGTGGTCCGGATTCATCCAGACAATAAATCACAGGGTGAGAGGAGCGCTGTATTTTTGACACTTTTCACTGGATCTCTGCGCAGAGAGCCAGCCTGGCTGACATCTCTTTGTCTCTGCTGAATGACAGTGATGTGTTCAAGAAACATTGATTGGGATATTTGAGCAGTCAAAGTTGTCAGAGGCGAGAGGTGGAGATAGGCTGCTGCTGATCTGCTCTGCACTGACAATGTCTCTTTACACTAAGTCCAAAATCAATCTCTAATTGAACGCTCCAACAACAATCCATACCGTCTCTAAACCCAAGTGACCACCCAACTACATCATTACTTCATAAACGTGTGCTTTCTGCAGCTGTCACCGCACAGCTGGACTCAAACCGGACTTCGCTTTTTGGGATTTTCATAAACAGTAATGTGTCAAACATCCAGCGTGTTAACTGCAGCTGGCAATATAGCAGATGTTTTAAAGACAAATATAAAATGAATATAATCTTCTGACATTCGCATTAAATGAAATTGTTAGTATCACAATATAGAAGTAATGTAACCTGATACAGACGGACCCCGACTGTTGTGTCGCCTCGCATCTCTGCGTCTTGGCCATGTGTCACTGGAACACACCGCAAAGACTTCAGCCGACGGCCAAGAAGCACGTACGAACCGCACATGCGTGAGTGGCAATAACTCTCCTTACCAGCAGGCGGTGGTAGTGTGTATTCGTCATTCAAAAGTTAAATGAAATCTCAGATTTGCCTTCTTAATGGTTTGTTTGGGTCCCTCACTTCCGTTTCGCTTCTCATGCACTGATTCGCTGAACAGCCAATCAGAGTGATTTATTTGACCGACAGCCTTTGGCCGACTTCCCACCGATTCGACATGTGGAATCCGCCGCCTTGAACAAGAAGTGTTCCTTCGTTGTGAAGAGTCTGCTTTATGCGCTCCGCAGCAGTAGTCCCGCTGCGACAGAGTCCAACAGAGAGGCAGGAGCTGTGGGACCGTAGCCTAGAGTGATCCTTCGTTAGCGTGAAGAGTCTGCAAAGCTTTATGCGCTCTGCAGTACCTGAGCATGCTCCCCCCCCCCCGGTCAACAACTTCAAAAATCTGGGCTATATAAAAATCGCTGGCCCGCGAAAGTGTCTATTGGATAAATGTTGGCCCTTGGATAAATGTAGTTGGTGATCCCTGCATACCAACAAGTTTGTTCGCTACAACTGTTCCGAAATCACATGTCATCCATGTGTAGATATCACCTAACACAAATCATTTCAACTCATTAAAAGACATCTTTAAACTTTAATGCATTCCAGCTAATATTAATGTTGTGCAAATGAGGTGACTTTTCAAAACACAAAGGATAAAGATTTTAATTATAGCTTTTACATTCTCATTCTACATTAAGCTTTCTATAATAAAAATACATAACGTTTACCCTATGCATTTTGATTCAAATCCATTTTCTGTTGTGAACTCGATTAGGGTTAGCAATTATTGTTTATTGAAAATAAACCACAATAAAAGTCCCGCGTTTTAATGCCATGTCCATTGTGCATTATGAGTAAGGGCAAGAGAGGTGAGGACATTATGTATCTGCAGACATTGTGTACCGAACAAGGAATTCAAAGTAACAAAAACATGGCAGCCTTGGGCTCCTAAAATAGACTTTCATTGTAAGTGGTAGGGCCCTTTATTCTCTGCTGGGTGGTTAACTTCCTTATGTTATGGAAGGGTCCTAACACGCATCTATTTCCCCCCTACAAAACTAGCGGCTGCCAGCTGAATGCTCACTTTGGGAAACACACCGTCACACATAAGAGGCCAATACAAGAAGACAGGGTGTTGCCCTTCACTAAGAAGAAGCTGATCATGCCAGGTTACCTTGCTATAATCAGCTGGAATTGTCAGAATTGAGTTTTGATAAAAAAATGAAATTAAAGTTTCACAGAAAAAATTGAAAGATTAACTTTATCAAATGTATTACGTCAATATATTTCCCGTAACTGTATTAGGTTAGTTGAAAGCAATAATATTAAGTTTGAATACAAATATTAGGTTCAACTTAATATTATTGCTTTCCACTAACTAAATACAGTTTTGTGAAATTTGTGGCCATAATGCCTTTAATTAAAGTCAATGTTTGCATTTTTTCAGTGCATTGCTTTTTATTCAGCTTTCAACTCAATCTCAGAGACCTCAAACAACTTTTTGAGAAGTAAAAACTTCAAAAATCATCGGGAGCTTTGGTATCTGTTAATAGGTACTGACAACTGAAAAGTAATAATTGTAATAATAAGGAAAAGAGTGCAAAGGTACACATCTGAACATTATTTTTGAAAGAAGAAGCTTATTGCTGTGGAAACCACTCACCCCGTTTCTGCATGAAGCTGAAAAGATCATCGAGAAACTCTTTGCGCTTTTCGTCATCGTCCAATTCATACAACTGAAAAAAAGAAGGAAAGAAATTGAATGAATTAGACATTTTTACCAAAGAAAAAGAAGGCCGTGTTTGATCATTGAGAGGTTGGTGGAGTTTTTCGTGAACTCTGAGGATTATGGCCGATCAGGAGAGGACAATGAGCTCCTTGAAGACAGTCTGTGAACGGCCTTGAGCCCGGAGCAGCGACTGACCAGCAGCCCGCTCACACCTCCAGCACAAAGGCTCAGCGCCACACCGCTGCTGGAACAATATCAGGAAGATGCTTTCTGCCCATGAATAGCTTTCTCACATCTGTGCGCCTTAGAGAGGTATGGCTTTGTCAGCTCCAACCAAATGACCATCAGGGTTTCTTATCTGACCCCTTCAAAAAGGTGAACGCAAACATGCTGTTCATTCATACAAAGCTCTGAGCGTGGTGTTTAAATATCTTCTATAGTTTGGATGTGTTCCAGTCAGGATTTCGTCCAAACCACAGCACTGAGACTGCTCTTGTTAAGGTCTTCAATGACATCCACTTAAACACAGACAGTAGCAGAACTTCAGTGTTAGTATTATTAGATCTCAGTGCTGCGTTTGACACTGTTGACCACAACATATTACTAGACCGACTGGAAAACCGGGCGGGACTTTCATCAACAGGTCTAAATTGGTTTGAATCCTACTTAAAGGACAGAAACAACTTTGTTTCTATAGGTAAATACACATCTGAGTTGACAAATATAACATGTGGGGTACCTCAAGGCTCCATCTTGGGGCCTCTTCTCTTTAACTACATATACATGCTACCACTGGCTCAGATAATGAAAAACAACAAAATAAGTTACCATAGCTATGCGGATGACACACACATTTACATAACCATTTCACCAAGAGACTATGCTCCAATTCAAACACTGAGTAAGTGCATTGAACAAATAAATGACTGGATGTGTCAGAACTTTCTCCAATTAAACAAAGATAAAACTGAGGTAATGGTTTTTGGAGCCAAGGCAGAACGAAGAAAAAAAAGCACTGAGCTTCAGTCTGCTATGTTCAAAACAACAGATAAAGCCAGAAAATCTAGGTGTAGTCATGGACTCTGACCTGAGTTTCAACAGTCACATTAAAACAGTTACTAAATCAGCCTACTATCACCTAAAGAACATATCTAAGATTAAAAGACTAATGTCACTGCAGGATTTGGAAAAACTTGTCCATGCTTTTATCTTCAGTAGACTGGACTACTGTAATGGTGTCTTCACAGGTCTCACAAAAAATATATTAGAAAGCTGCAGCTGATTCAGAACACCGCTGCTCGAGTCCTCACTAACACTAAGAAAGTGGATCACATCACTCCTGTTCTGAAGTCTTTACACTGGCTTCCTGTGTGTCAAAGAATAGATTTCAAAATACTGCTGCTGGTTTATAAAGCATTGAATGGTTTAGGCGCAAAATACATTTCTGATCTCCTGCTAAATTATGAACCATCCAAGTCTCTCAGGTCTTCAGGGACTGGTCAGCTTTCTGTCCCCAGAGTCAGAACTAAACATGGTAAAGCAGCGTTCAGTTATTATGCTCCAAATATCTGGAACAAACTCCCAGAAACTTGCAGG
>NW_011338821.1:9537-12944 GCF_000735185.1 Notothenia coriiceps | reverse complement strand
ACCGCAATACAACGGGCTGGCTTGACTGTGTTTTCCGAAGTGGGGGCTGGCTTGACCACAGTCTGTTTACCCAGTGTTTCCTGACATGAAACGTTTTATTTCACCTTGCTATGTGTTTTTAACGTATATTAAAAAAACGGGGACAGTTTCAACCGGGGACAGGCCAATACAAACGGGGACTGTCCCCGGAAAACGAGGACGTCTGGTCACCCTAGTGTGCGTTCCATTTTCACTCTACAACGAAGAGCTCATGGGACTTTCCCGAACCTGTGTCGAGAGCTGGAGTTAAATGAAATCTCAGATTTGACTTCTTAATGGTTTGTTTGGGTCCCTCACTTCGGTTTCGCTTCTCATGCACTGATTCGCTAGCTGAACAGCCAATCAGAGTGATTTCTTTTGCTGACAGCCTTTGGCCGACTGCCCACCGATTCGACATGTTGAATGGGTGGGTTTTCGGCCGAAAAGGTGTCGGGACGGCTGAAAAGACACAACGGTGCGGGACACACCAATCTGAGTAGGGCGTGTCGACGGTCATCGTCGGCCTGACCCCCATCGACGGCCAAAATCGGCTTGGTGTGTCCGGGCCTTTATACACAGTTAATCTCACACACACTATTCTATGAACATATAGGTTCACCTTCTGAATTAAAAACAGAACAAATGAACCAAAGAAAGTGAAAACCATAAAGCAGATTCAGGCAGTAGGCGTATAGATTCACACTTAAAGTATTAGCCTACAGAACAGTAGAGCTTACAGAGAGGAGAGAACATCTGATCCTTTCAACGAACACTATAGAGATCCACTAGTTTCTAAATATACCAGTCATTTTATTACATTTTTTGGATGTAACTGTAAGGGAATAGTGTTTAACTATTTACATAGTTAAACACTGTACCTGACTCATTTTAAAATAGCTGGTTAGTTTTGAGAATATCACGTATTTGTCAGGTGGTGCGATCTCTCATCATTTATTAAAGTCCAAGAAAATACATCCAGCAGGAATATTTCATTTTCCGTGATCACAATATTGTAAAGACTGTTATAATGAGCCCATCTTAATGTTGAAAGTGTTATCTGATTTCACGTAGAAAAGGTTATCAAATAACACATTTTAGGCCAGTAGAGCAATATATCTTATTTTACAGCTGTTACAATTGGCTGCTAATACTGTAATAACACGGTTGTAAAATAACAGTGTAATATATAGTTTTACTAGTTACTGCTGTTATTACTGGATGCTTCTTCATTACTTGTATAGGTTAATTCACTTTATAATGCTGCTACCTACTGTATCTTTAATACCTTGGATATGTACTTATCTAATGTACTTTCCTTTTTATTTAATATGTAAGTCTACTCTTTTATTATGTCTTTATCGGCAATGTCCCCTTAATGTAATGTCAATTTCCCCGCTGGTCAACGTATAAAGGATTTCTGATTCTGATGTTCGAGGGAAACAAAAAAAGTCTAATGAATCTGAGCAAGTAATGTCTGGAATTAGTGTAATAATAAGTGTTTCTGTCAGGCTAAAAGCCACATAAGAGTGTGGGATAACAGCATTTCACCGGCAGTCAAACACGATCATCATTTTCTATCTTAGGCTGAACTCTTATGGCCACTGAGACGCATATCTTCATTTGAAAAGAAAAAGGTAAATGTAAAGACTCAGAATAAAAACCTATAATATCTCAGCAGGATATCTCCGTGTGTCTGGCCCTCCGTATATTTCAGTAGCACTTCTTCCCTTATTGGCATACCCATTATGCTCCTCATCGTGCCCTATTCACGGGGACAGCAGTGTCAAAGAGGCTTTTAAATGGGCCTCTCCAGCCAGATACAGCTGATGGAAATATGTTAGTGGCTATGTTCACTTTCAGCAAGGCCCAGAGCCACGTTAACAGGCCCACTTAATCAATACTGGAAGACAGAGGGATGACCTTTGGAATCAGTGGGGCCCTATGGACGAGGCCCCAGAGATAATAACTGATCATTTAGAAGTGTATTAGCTGTCACCAATATTAAAGGACCAGAGCAGGTCAGCACTCAGGAGGAAACCGTGGGGGGGTGGGGGGTGGGGTGTTTTGGGGAGGGTTCCGGAGGTGGTGTGTGATTGTGTATGTGTGTGTGTGTGTGTGTGTGTGTGTGTGTGTGTGTGTGTGTGTGTTTGTGAGAGCATTGTGAGTGCTGCTCTGCAGGCAGTCCATGGTGCAGGCAATATCGAAAGGTAAAGGAACAGCAAGCCATTGCAAAAATGTTAAGTGCACAAATGCAGAGCGGATGACAATGCAGCAGGATCAATTGTGAGGCCCATGGAGCGCAAAGGCATATATGCAGAGACAATGATGAGCATAGGGGCAATGACACATGTGTCAACATGCACACAAACACACCACAGCCGGTAAACCCAGTAAAACTCAAATATACATGTTTATATTTAAAACCGTTAATTTTTCAAAGATGTCGAGATGCTTCAGAAAAAATGGCAAAGAATCATTTTCACTTTGGAACTTTGACTTGTGATTAATGGTGTAATGTGAGAATGTGACTTGGATCTTTAAGTGAAATAAATCCATCTTTACTGACTGTTCAGCTAAAGCCGTTCACTTACTAAGTTTCATATTTGTCGTTTTGAAAGGCTTTCATTTATTTGTTTCATAAGTACCTGCATAGAGCTGTTCTTAAAATGCTCTCTAAGTGTTCATCAAGGGTTGTGAATGCAGCACGGAGGTGTACGTTGGCAGAGGACTTTACACCTACAATTAAAAATGTAAAATAACAGCTGCTGTAGCTCCAAATGATCATTGTGCAATTAGAACCCCATATGCAATTCATCTGATGTGAACAGGTGCTCACGATTGCAGGAAGAACTTATAAGTGTGTTTTTCAAACCTATTACACCCACCATTGTCCCTGTCACTACAACATTTGACATTAATATATATAAATATATATATGATTGTTATTTCATTTATTTAACTTATTTTATCGTCCATTGTACATTCTTACTTCTTATGTTTTATAATGTATTTTATTTATTAATTTCAGGTCGATGTAATATGACTGCAGTAAAGCATTGACAGGATTGAGAGTTGAATGGAAAACACATTGTTTAACCTAATTGAATACATGCAGTCTATGACATTAGTAGGGAATCTGTCCAATAATAAGAGACCTTAGCTGAAGTCATGCATACACAGTTCTACACTCTATTGGTCAGGTTCTCCAGCAAAGGGTTGAGAGCGAAAGGGAAAAGTGACCGGGCGGGCAGCATTCCTGTCTGAACTTTGTTTACTGTTTCCCTTCTGTGTGTGTGCGTGTGTGTGTGTGTGTGTGTGTGTGTGTGTGTGTGTGTGTGTGTGTGTGTGTGTGTGTGTGTGTGTGTGTGTGTGTGTGTGTGTGTGTGTGT
>NW_011338821.1:5115-8279 GCF_000735185.1 Notothenia coriiceps | reverse complement strand
ATATACAACTGCAACGAAAGTAACAAACACAATGCAAAATCCTTTTCAATTTCAAAGATCACAAATTGGGTTGTATACATTAACAAATAACTATAAAACAACAATACTGTAGAATAACAAAATGAATGCCGTGAATAAACCAAAATACACGTGTTGAAGTGGTTCGCTGCTGATTACTATGCCCCATTATTTAAAAGTCCACACATTAATTGTATGTCTGTGCAGATGATCAACATGTCTGCTTCTGCTTCTGTGCTGTAACACAATGACCACACCATTAAAGGCAGCTTTCACATGTCATCTGGGCCACTTCAAAGGCCAACATGGCCTCCAGCCAAACAGACAGATACAAGGCCCAGTAAATCAGTGCAGACACCACCTCAGAAGGCAGCCCCTCCCACCCTTTTATCCTCAGAACCTCCTCCATCTGATCTACTCTGCGACTGCACTATTAATATGCAACATTACATTACATTACATGTCACTTGTTAGACGCTTTTATGCAAAGCGACTTACATACTCAGTACTGTGGACAATCCCCACAGGAGCAATTTTGGGTGAAGTGTCTTGCCCAGGGACACAACGACATGCTGACTGCAGTGGGACTCGAACTTGCTACCCCCTGATTCAAGGTTCAGCGCACTAAGTTCAGCGCACTGTCCCACTGAACCACAGCCTCCCCTCACAAGCAACAGTGATTGTGCTTTGTGGAAAGACACATTCTTTAGATGTAACCACAACAATACTGGCACAAATAAGTGTGTCAACAGTACAGAAGGCACAACAATGTGAACCGATAGAAAAGGAGCACTTTAGTGACACTTGAATTCTTAGGGTTTTGTATTTTATTATATTGAGGCCCCTTGTTGCAGAGGCCCCTGATTTTAAATGTAGTTAAACTACTTCATTCCTCCGATAGTCCTTAATACTCTTTAATAAATGTATCATTGTTTTACAAAGGACTATCTAATTGCCAGGCTTGGAGAGCAATGGAATACATAATCAGGATACAAAAAAGGGACCTGTATTCCCTTTCTATAATAAGATTACTGTAACATTTCAAAACATTTTGAAATACTATCAGGATTCCAATGTTACTAAAAACCTAAAAAGATCATAGTGTTTGTTGTAAAGGATCAGCTGTTCTGTTCTGTAGGCTAATACTTGAAGTGTGAATCGATACGCCTACTGCCTGAATCTGCTTTATGGAAGGCAGGTTTTCATATTAATTAAATCATTATTGATACTAAATATCTTGGTATCTTCTTTTCTAAGGTTAAATTGTTCTGTTGTCTAACATAATACACATCTTATTGATATTTATTTTCTCATTTATTGATATTATTTGATTGGATTCGATAGAAGTTATCCAAAAGTAATAGAAAGTAATCAGGTTACATTCAATTTATATTGTGATACTCAGATTATGTTTATTACATAATTCAACAGGTTACCAGTCATTGTAACGGAATACATCACCCATGCAAATGACTTCCTGAATGGACGCAGACGGATGGGAAACATCTCGGCATTCATGTTGAAGCTAAAATAAATGTTCTCTTCAATTCAAGTTAATGTAAAACTACTGCTTGTCAGTTGTGAGTCAACCATGTTTTATTTATTTTTGCAATGGTAAGCAATTTTTATCGTGGGATCCTGCATCGCTGAATGATTAACATGAGTGGTTTTGTGGATGGAATAATCAACATGATGTGCAATAGTAGTTAAGTCACTCAACACAACGATCATCCATTAACCAATAAACAGACAGTGTGGCACTAACAACAGCTTGTCATTACTCATGATTAACAAGGGAGGGAACACAGCAGTAGAAGTAGAAGTGAGACTTTTGTGGAATTGTATTGTGCAATAATTACTAGTTTTGTGCAACCATGTCCAAACAGTTTTATACATTTTCCTAATGCCTCAACGTTTCAGATTTTTCAGGCCACTTCCAGTCCAGTTCCTAAGTTATTTTCCTCTCGTGTGTGTCAGCCGGGATTGTCCCGCACGTATTGTGTTTGTCCTGGAGCTCTCAAGGCTACTGTTCTAATTATCCCCACATGAAAACCACCATGTCCTGCATTCTTATCAAAAATAGATTTAAAAGCCAGTGACCCAAAGCAGGTGTGCAACATTGGTTAACAAATCCCTCAGCACCACCTCGCCCTCTTCCTGTTGCACTTCACAGCTCAGTGTCCCATTACTGGCCTGCCCCACTCAAACCTCCACCAGCACACATTCCTCGAGTAAAACACTAACTGTGACTTTACAATGAAGTCCCACTGCTGAGGAGTTTTAGCACAGTTTAATGAAGCGTTTCCCACAATGAAAACAACATTGACTCTAATTAAATGTATTATGTCAACAGATTTCACATAACTTCTGAAAGCAATACTATTACGTTTAAATAATAAATATTAGGTTCAACTTATTATTATTGCTTTCATTTAACATACTACAGATATGTACAATTTGTTGACATTTAAATAAAGTCAGCATTTCAGTGCATAATATACTTTGGAGTACTGCAGGGGTAAAATCCAGAAGTGCCTAAAATGACTACTCTAAATAAGTTAGGTAAATAATGTACATCAATAAACTACATTTGATTCTAAAAAAATCCTATTTTCAATCCAATCGTTAATTGACGAAACTTCTGCAACAAACCCAATCCCTTTCACAATGATGTTTCATGTTGAATGACACAAGAATACAGCTGAAGAGAAAGAAATAATACATGTTTCTCACTCAATTGTCAGTCCTTATCAGACTGTCTTCAGGTCAAATCTGACCGATTTACTACTTTCATCAATCATAACTTTTTTGTTTTACATTCGATTGGATTAAGGCTTTATGTCCTTCACAGTAGACATTTGAACATATACAATTGCTGATCACCACTTTCATTGAATTGTGGATGATTTAGTCAACTTTGTAACACCCATGGTGTTCCCGGTCAAAAATGACCTCCATAAAGAAAAGGAATTAGTAACCATCCAGATCAGCTAAACCGCACGCACACACACACACACACACACACACACACACACACACACACACACACACACACACACACACACACACACACACACACACACACACACACACACACACACACACAGTACACTACTACTACGTATACTTAGACTATACGTACGTAA
>NW_011338821.1:0-5070 GCF_000735185.1 Notothenia coriiceps | reverse complement strand
CTAGGTACACCTACGTGTATTGGCGTGGTGACGAAATGACCATGCTAACGTGTGTCCCCGACGCAGGATCAACGGCACACGCAGTACATGTTCAGTGTCTATTATTTGTGTATTTACTGCAGTTGTTCATGTATACCAGTAGTCTGATACAATATTTACAGTTTGAAAGGGTGTTAAATAAAAATGTGGCAATGATTAATGTTTTTTGTGTTAATGTAATAGCAGTTAAAACAGGACCGAACACCGAAGTAAGGGGGGGAACAGGAAGACAATTTGAACGAAAATGAGAACCTCCAAATGTAAAATAAGTTTGTACCACACTGTCAATCTTAAAATAATACCTGGGACTCGAAAACATCAAAAGCATCAACAGAGGAATAATGCAGTCTTGTCATACTCACACTCTGCTGCCCTCAATTTGAAATGTTTTACTCAAATACCCATTTATTGATTTCATTTCTACTAATAACCTTTAATTTGCACTTTGTGGATGAGTGTTCAGCCACTGTTAGGTTTAAAGCCTAGCAGGAGTATATTCTAGAGGCTTTTATTGTGAAACATCCCCAAAGGAAGTGTTACATTTATGCTATATCAAACTGTTCATGGAGACAGAAAAGCAAAAATATTTGGGAAATTATGGAAGAGTGACATGACTCTGTTATACTGATGTCATTAGAGGTGATACATGGAGGTGGAGGTGAGGAAAGTCCCTGCACCCCCAACTGTAGAGCAGTTGGAGAACTGTCACACTCTTTTCACATTGTCTCTTGCTAATTATTTTTGAAATGTGCTTTAAATGTGCACATGATTTAGATAGAAACAAACACTGCCAACCACAAAGTGCAATGATTTAGGTGGTGGGGATAAAGAAGATCACAATGAATGCCAGAAATGTCAAAGAAACGTCCCCCCCCCCCTCTCCACAAACACACAGAGTGTAACTGCAGCCTCAGCATGAACAGTCAATGAGCAGCAGGCAGTGTGTCCAACACAATGCAACAGGCTGGAAGCTGCTCCGTGTTACACGATCTGCTGACACACGGAGGTCACGCTCAATTCACTGAATCTCCCACCGCTAATCAGGCAGACCCCCTCCATCACTGCACCCCCCAGGCCTCTGCTGCAAACTGCCCACTACAGGACCCCAATCCATTTATATTATATTAAGTGTTTGCCAATTTGATTCAACAGTTAAGGTTTTGGGTACCTTAATGTAAAGCACTTACTACAAAATAAACTAAAACGTTAACTTTAATTAAATTATGTCAATAATGGAAATAATATTAAGTTGAAATATATATGTTAGGTACAACTTAATGTTATTGCTTTAAACTAACCTAAGTAGTGTGAAATTTGTTGACATAATACGTTTAATTAAAACCAACGGTTCAGCTTTTTTTCAGTGTATACAGTAATTATTGTTTTGCATAAAAGGTTTGACCTCAGATTATTAACATCTTGGACCATTTGACGGGGAGTTTAACAAAGATAACAATGTAATTTCTTCCTAAAGATTTCTTCTCAATGATGTCTTATTTATCTAATGCACAGCCCCACTATTTTGATGTATCTATAGATCTTGCCTGATTCTCCTGTGGTATGTTAAGAGGGCTTTTTACATCTCCGATCTGCTCAGAAGTCCACTCTGACCGCACCAATTTAAAATTGCAAATATTACACAGGTTCGGTTTTTTTATATCCTGTTGTGTGGGCACTGTCACATCATTTAACATCTTTAATATTTTTGAAAAATAAATTATTAGCAGAGAATTTAGATGGTTATTTTAAACCAAACAGGCCATAAGAAGAACAGACTAATTAGAAAGGCATCGCTTTTGCTATTTCTGTAACTGACTGTGGATGTTAAGAGCAGAAAGTATGTACATGGTTTATGATAAGTGACCAAGTCATTATGAAAAATAGAGATACAACAATCAACTAGACTTTGAGCTCAATGCTGTGGTCAGCATGCTAACATGCCAGGAATATTTTTTTTTTATGGATGCATTGTGAACGCAACGCTGCGCAAATGTGGGTCTGACTCTGCCTCACAGAGGGTGACTGGCTGTCTACCAACCCAGTCTCATGGCATTTCGTGTTATAGTCACGAAATGTAATCTATTGATTCGTGTTCACCAACACGATTATCCCCTTTTTTTCGTGTCACACAGAACGATTTTAAAAGCAATGTATTTCTACTGCTAATGTGTTTCGTGCCTGCAGCACGTCTTTTTCTCCGGTCGGGTCGTGGAAGACCGGAAGCTGTGTGGTTCATAAAAACATGTTCTTACTCAATATCAAGCCACAATTATTGCTTTTATTTTAAATCGTATAATTTCGGACTTTTGTTGCCGTCTGTGAGGAAAATAAATGGGGCTCAGAGCCTCAGAATACTGAAATCTGTATTTTTTAAAATCTTTTTTCCTTCTAATTTGTTATTCTTTTCAAAATAACACACTGTTATTTACTCACCAATAACACACAGTTATACTTTTTTAAATGTATTTGTTTAATTCCATCATCTCTGGCTTTTTTGGCGTCCGTCAGGAACTGAATTTCAAAATCAAAATAACCGGAAACAGACGTAGGCCTATAAGGGACATTTCGAGCATCATTGCGATACACAGCCACAGAACTGATTACCCAAGACCCTCAGCTATGGTTTAAACTCGCTGATTGGATTGTTTAGCCGCAATGCACGTACAGTAGGGATATGGTGTTTATGCGAAATGAAATCCGAAAAACTTTTTTTAAAAAAAGAAAATAATACTTTATTCCGAGTGTTCTTGCTTTTCTCTTTGAAAGTCATCACATAACGGCATTGTAATGCACGGTTGGGCTGCATTACATATTACAGATCTGCTGTAGTTCTTTATTTATAGAGCCCTGATGAGAAGNACACAACCAAGTGATCGCCTCCCTCGACAATGACCACCGTGGTTCCGGTTTGAACCTTCACCGGTCGTACTGGGCGTCGTCGTAACAAGAGACTAATTGTATGTGTGTGTGTGTGTGTGCTGTGTGGTGTGTGGTGTCGTGTGTGTGTTGTGTGTGGTGTGTCGTGTGGTGTGTGTGTGTGTGTGTGTGTGTGTCTGTGAGATCCACCAGTGAATGTTGTACATGTGAAAGTCGTGATTGAAGAGTGCTCATTTCATAAAAAACAATGCAAAGAGTCGTCGAAAAGAACATGTTTTACTACAATATAAAAAAACAAAAATAATCTAAAGATCAAAATATAAACTACATACGTGGTACTGTAGTTCAGTTTAAGAGTATACACACCCTTGATGGACGTTATTTGGGCTAAAGACTAAGACTAAGTGGAGAACAGTAAAATTGTACCCGATGAGGTTTACTTATACAGTATATAAGCCTTGAGTTATCACTACCTAACTCATACAGTACTTTATTTTTTCAACGTGAGCCACGATATAAAACGACGGTTAAAAGTGATGAAATATAATTTACACAAAGGCAAGACTCATGGAATGAAATCATCAATGTAATCAAGTATCTTACGTGTGTCCTAAGTGTGTGACTTTTTTTGTTCGCAACTGAATTTAAGTTACACTAATACAGTTATCAAGACGTAGATCCATCAGTCCCCAGACGTTGCAAAAAACTGGTTTTCTCGGGTACGTTAAAAAGGGTTTTTCCTTTACCACAAAAGCCTCGCGTTTTGTATAAAGTATCGAACTATCGAATATTTCAACATAATAACATATAGTCGTTTTTGATGTTCAAAAAAAAAAAGTAAATATCCGATAAAACGTACTACACGTACACGTACATACTACAGTACACTACACACACACACACACACACACACACACACACACACACACACACACACACACACACACACACACACACACACACACACACACACACACACACACACACACACACACAGAGAAGCAGAAGATGTGGAAGCTAATATGAAGAGGCAGGCTGAGCCTTTACAGGATTAAGTGGCAGCAGCCTGACCACATATTGGCAGCTGTAAGTGTTATTTTACCATGGACCACTGCAGGACACACACATTCGGAAAAAGCCTTGCTAAAAGTCCCAAGAATGTAAGGCAAGACCATTTATTAACGAAAAACTGAAAGAGAAAAGCTAAATTGGTCAACAATTCAAGAAGTGAGCGTTGTCAGTACTCCAATATCAATGTGCTTCCAGGCCACATGGGCTTTACCATACAACATGTTTTGAATCGTATTACAAGATATATTTAAATTATAAGGACTTAATTAGAACAGCGAAGAATCCCAGTTACAAAGTGACATAATTGATGTTTAAGGTTTAAATGATAAAATGCAGCACGCCTAATTATTGCGAAAGGAAACCTGGCGAGGGTGAGCAAGACCCGAAAAAAACAACACTAGACAAATAGTGAAATACTGCAGCGAAGCAATGTTACTTAAAATGACAGCAGCACTTATTAGGGTTTCTGTTTCAGTCTTTAAACACTGACAGAGCCCACATAGTAGAGAAGACTTCCTGTCTGTCTTCTTCAGCTGTTCCTCTTATTGTTGACTTCCTGTCTGTCTTCTCCTCTTATATCTCTGTAATTCAGCTCTCTGTGACTTTAAACCCTTTCCTTCTCCTGTGCTGTTTTCTTGTTCTTGTTCTATTCTCTTTTCTTTATTAGGGACAGTTTAGACATTAGGAATCCAAAGTGCTCTCTACTAGGGCTGTACCCGAATATCCGAATATTCGTTCGTTGGAGTACTATTCGGGTTTCAATTTCGTTATTTTTTTTTTTTTGTTTTCAGTTTTTTTTGTTGAATTTATTGAAATCTCCAATATCAACGTAAGAGCTTCTGCCTCTTCGGGGGGTGCTAACACTTAACCATAAACTTTATCGTTTACTTTCTCCGTCTTTATATGTAGATATGACTTTTATCCGTTAATCTCCGCTCCTTTTCACGTTGTTTCCATAGCAACAGCAACTTCCTGTCAACAGCGCTAACTCTCCTTCAAAATAAAAGCATGTACATACAAATTGGAAGCCAAGCCAAATTACACTTAGAGAAATAATACAACTAGCAACGAAAGTAACAAACA
>NW_011338820.1:46188-52518 GCF_000735185.1 Notothenia coriiceps | reverse complement strand
TATATATATATTAGCCCTGGTGTTTGTTTGTTCCTTTGTCAGTTCGTTATGTTTCATGTCGTGAGAACCTGGGCCTTTTTTTTACTCCTGATACCTACCTTGAGATTTAGACCTTTTGCCAAGTGAGTTTTTGTGTTGCTGTACAACTTAGCTTTGGCTATTTAACTGCTTTCTATTTTTGAAAGTACGATTTAGTTTTTGTTATTAAAGAACATTCTATTTTTGGACAACTGCTTTTGGGTCCTGTGTCTCGGTTCATAACAAAAGCAGCCTCCCCAGATTTATTGTTTAATAGTTCTTTTACTTCTAAAATAAATGCATTGGAGGATCTGCGTGTCCTTGTAGGGTTATAAAATGAAAGGCAGTCACTGGTGTATGTAGGGGCCAGGTTATGTAAAGCCTTGTAAATCACTAAATACAATTCTGAAAGACACCGGTAACCAGTGCAGTGATGCCAGCACAGGGGAATGTGATCCTGGCCACAGCATTCTGAATTAATTGCAATTTCTTTAAAGATGTTTTTAGGGAGACCAGTCAAAAGATAATTATAGTTGTCCAAGTGACTAGTAATACAAGCAGAATCTGGGTTTTCAGGAGAAATGGAAATATACAATTGTGTCTCATCTATGCAACAGTATTCTATGGTTATAATGAACTATCCCAAACTGTATTTCCTGATCCTCCCTAACTTTCTAAAAATGTTAAAGTAATTGGCAAATATTCTAGTTGGGATATAACAAAAATAAAACATAAGGTTTTTGAGAACATGTATTTTTTAATATCCCTATGCTAATCTTTACCTCAAAATCATTGAAAGGAGGGAATAAGCATTGTTGGGAAGGTGGGCAGAAAAGTGTTTGGACAGGGCCAACACAGGCAGGAAGCTTCTTTGTGATTGGTCTAAACTCTGACAATACTTCCTCTTGTATCTGATCATGTGTGAGAGAGATTCCAGTTGTGAAACAGCATGGCCACTGAAGGGAAGGTAAGAACGCTGACTTCTTCTCACATGCAATGATAGGAATATCTGTAAAGGTTTAATTTGAGCTGTTCGACAAACATTAACATTTCCTGGATTTCCTCTGCTCAGTCTAGTAGTGTATGGAACAGAGGCAATGTGTTCTCCAGTAGGGGGGGGAGACATGATATTCATTGGTACAAATGTTTTAAGAACCTGAATAGAGAACTAGAACACCTTGACATTCTTAAGGTTCAGCCTTTCTTTTGATGAAACATGTTTGCACAAGTGGGGTGGGGGGAGGGTGTTAGGATTTCTTAAGCCCCGGGGCTAGGATCAACTGAAAAGAGTAGCCTACAAGGAAACTTATAAAAGTTAACAGCATTTAATTAAACAAATGATGCGATGATATACAATGAATTGCGAGTTGGCGGCTCCCCCCATCCCAGCTGTTGGTCCCGTTCGCGTTGGGGCAGCGGAGGGTGAAGAAGAGATCAATTCTCCCTGTAGTCTTCTCCTATTGGCCGGCGTCGACGGGGTCCAAGGCAATTCCTATCGTTTTTCTGGTGTTAAATTACAGCATTCTAATGTCTGGTTATTTAAACATTCCCTAATAACCAGTGGCGGCGCCAGGGTATGGCTGGGGTAGGCTACAGCCATACCAAGAAATGGCTTAGCACCACCTTAGCCCCACCATGTAAAATTATGTTAAAGTAAGCAAAATAAAGTCCGCCAACTCGCGCGGAGTAAATTGCTCAGACAGCAGTTAGTAAGATTGAGTTCAGTAGTCACTTGTCTGGAAATACCAAAGACTAGAAACGGTTTTGATAACTTTTGTCACGTAGTGATCGTCTTCTCAATAGAACATCTTTGATAATGTCTTCTGGCCAATCAGAATCAAGATAACGGCGTGGTGTTGTTGCAGGAAATCCCGACGGAGAATACTTTTGCTGTAGTACATCTCTATATACATCGATACAACATTACGTGTTAATAGAAATCAACACGTAATGAAATAAGACCCCACGGTTTGATGATTGATAGGTGTGTGGGCTGTCTTTCATTTTGACAAACAGAACAATGGGGGCTATCCACAATGGTCTCTCTCTCTCTCTCTCTCTCTCTCTCTCTCTCTCTCTCTCTCGCTCTCTCTCGCTCTCTCTCGCTCTCTCTCGCTCTCTCTCGCTCTCTCTCTCTCGCTCTCTCTCGCTCTCTCGCTCTCTCGCTCTCTCGCTCTCTCGCTCTCTCTTTCGCTCTCTCGCTCTCTCGCTCTCTCGCTCTCTCTCAAATTGGCTCCAGGTCGCCCTTTTTATTTACTACAAGACAAATGTGCCTTTTTATTTCATACAGTTCAATTTGGATTGAGACAGGGAAATAACCTAAACCTCACACGTGGCGTTTCACTGTCAAGAGGGGCGTGTATGTAATTACATTGCAAATACTGACTTGAGCCCCACCACTGTATGGGTTAGCCCTACCATAGATTACCCAACACAAATACTCTGGCGCCGCCACTGTGTACAAGTTGAAGCATTTGTTTGAACAGTTTGAACAGACTGTGCTTTGTTTTAACTGCTTTCATTCTCTTTGACAGCGAGTTATACCTTTCCGGCTTTCTTCTTCTCCCCGATGCCCTCGGCCTCCTCGTGCTCCTTGGCTCCCTGCGTCAGGTTGGTGTAGTTCGCCAGGCGATTGAGCAGAGAAGACACTTTTGGCCGAGTGTCCATCTCCTCCTGAGGCAGGGGGAGATAAAGAACAAACGGTAAGGGACAGTAAGGGAAGCAGAGAAAGAGACAGCCAGGGGGTAAAGGACGGGGAAATGGAGGAGAATAAATGGCTGAATGAGAAGAAGAAAGGAAACACATACGAGGTACAAGAGCGGCAGAGAAAGAGACATATTGAATGAGTCATTAAAGAAGTGGGAGAGCCAAGAAAGAGCTTCAACATCTACACAAATAGAAATGTTTTGCACCCACCAGCAGCCAAACGCCTCTAGTTTAGCAGACACTTTGGCAAAAAGACAGATACTATTTGGAGATTCTGTTTTCATCGATAGAGCAAAAGTGAACATGGAAATGGGACCAGAATCTGGTTTTCTGTATCTGATACAAGGTAACGTTTAAAGACTATTTAGGAGATGAGTATGGTGTGCTTTGAAAGGAAGTCAGTTCTGAAAGAAAAGTCGAGTTTCGGACCTCAAATAAGGCCAAGTTTCGGTCGTAGAAGTCGTCGTCATCCCCCCCGTGAGTGTTGTTGATGTACACACTGGAGATTTTGGAGTTTCCATCACCTAGGCAGAAAGAAAGGGATTATAGTGAATGAATTATTAGTAAACCAGGAAACACAAACACATCTTTGTGTTTCCTTATTGTGGTTCAGTGACAAGTTAGACGGGATTTCGTACTGAAATCGTCCTTAACAACGGTCAATAAGTGCTTGACAGCGGTCTGTCTGTTTTGGATTAACAACGTGTCGCGTGTTCTGAATTGACCAATCAGAATCAAGTATTCAACTAAGCCATGTAATAAATATATTGAATTAACTCAGACTGCTACCTTGAATTAGGTCTAGATTATTTTTGTAATAATAATAATGCGTTTTATTTATAGAGTGATTTTCTAGAAACTCAAGACACTTAACAGAGTAACAATTCATAAAAACATAATTAAAACAACACACTTGAAATATATAAAACACAACATTAATTACAGATTAAAAGCCGTTCTGAAGACGTGAGTTTTGATTTGTGATTGGATTTTATTTGAAATATATTTTAGCACAGAATAAGGATTGTGGATGTTGTCTCCCATCACAGGAAGAAATTATAGCAATTTAAATAATGAATAGGGTTTTAAAACATTATGCGATTCCCCTGTATACATAAAATGACAGACAGCTAAATAACATAATCAAGGAACTGAGATAACTAAAACAGTTCTGGAAAATTCTGTACAGAAAAATCAATTGTGCTTCGGTCGAATTCATCTGATCTACATTTCATTAAAATACTCGTTAGCAGCCGTCCTAATACCCGTTTGAAAGTTCAAATCGGCACGTGACTTTTGCTTAAGACGGATACGTTACACACACACACACACACACACACACACACACACACACACACACACACACACACACACACACACACACACACACACACACACACTGAGTCAGCAGCATCACTTCCTCTGTCCAACATGTGCAGGGTCGCAGCCCAAGGAAACTCACACATGACGTAATGTGACACTCAAAATCAATACGGGTCCTTTTGTTCAGGGAAATATGTGAATATGTGATTAGATTGTGTTAAATAAATACGGTCCCTTTCTGACGTCTACTCTAACTCTCTGTGGTCTGATTGTTAAAATAGTTGGGAATTTGTTGAAAGTGTGAGGATATGGTTAACATCATACATTAATTCTATTGTAAGGGATGTGTGCTATACTGTGTGCTATATGTGTGTGTATATATATATATATGTATTTTTATTTATTTCACTGTAAAGTTTGTTTGTTTTTTACCTAAGAAATAAGGTTTTTCTTGGCAAATGCTGAATACTTTCATCTCTTAAAAAGGCCTCTAAACATTCTTTAAAAAGTTGGAACAAGCCCTAAAATGTTTGAGAAACCCTGCTTTTCACCAAAACAAATGAATAATAAAAAGTTCAGACAGAAAGCAGCAGTACACACTAGCTGGTAAACCGTAAATACACCGTAAATACACCGTAAATACACCGTAAATACAGCCTAAATACACCGTAAATACAGCCTAAATACACCGTAAATACACCGTAAATACAGCCTAAATACACCGTAAATACAGCCTAAATACACCGTAAATACAGCCTAAATACACCGTAAATACAGCCTAAATACACCGTAAATACAGCCTAAATACACCATAGATACACCTGAACATGGACTGGTTAGACATTAGGAAAGTCGATATCCATGTGAAGACAGAAAGCAGCATTTGGCCGGTGGGAGGAAACTTCCCGTCCTGCTCTCAGTGTGCGTTTGGACAAAGATAGCGAGTGTGAAAGTGACTCCGCACCAAACAACTCGCCTGTTAATATTCATACTGGGGGGGGGTGGGGGGCGGAGAACATACCGAGAGACTAGTCAGGCGTTTTGCTAATTTGTTGTTCAGAAATGTTGAGCGGCCAATCATCTGCAACATATTTACACCCTGAGTCAACAAATACAGAGTTCACACACATGACCTTTACCTTGTTGTGTTTGACTCCTAGCCTGTTGATCAGGACAGACTGCATCAACACTTGACGTCAACACTTTGTCATGACTGTTTTCTGTCTTTCAGTCTTTCATGATTGGTGAATATCTTTTGCTTTGGGACTGTCGGTCGAACACCATTTGTCTATATCTTTTCTTCTCTCTTTAATACTTTTAATTAGTTTGTCCTTGCATGTACTTTGTCCAAACTACAAACTAATATGTATACATACAGCATAAATACAACTAGACTTGCTTGATTGCATGCCATAAATACACAAGCGAATCTCTTCAGAAAACACAAAGAATAATAAATAATAATAATCCAGTGTTTCCCAAAGAATTTGATTCTATTTGTGGGGGCACCGCACCGCCCCCCGGCAAGAAAAGCCAAATGCCCCTTAACCTATTCGGGTGGTCCATGCATCCACCCCCCCCTCAAATAAGATAATACATGCGAGTTCATGGCTACTGTGGAGACGTTCTTGTTGCTCTGTGTTGCGTTGTTAATGAGTGAGACACACTGGAGTTGAGGATCTGTGGGTTTTATTCTCCCAAAATTATCATTTACAATTCAGGCATTTAGCAGACGCCTTATTCCAAAGCGACTGACAATGACCAATTACAGGGACATTCTCCCTAGAGTAACCGAGGGCTAAGTGCCTTACTCAAGGGCACACTAGTAGTGGTGTTCCAGGCAGGATTTGAACTCGCAACCTTCCGATCATCAGCCCACCTCACTATCCATTAGACTACCAGAAAAAAAAAAAAAAATAATAATAATTTTTTTTTTTTTTATGAGATCCATTAATGGCAGACGCCACAATTAAATCAATGTATGGGAAACACTGATAATCTTAAAAAAAATAATAAACGTTAACTAATAAATAGAGAATAAATAGTCTTAAAATGAAATCACTAAAATATTGAGTTAGATTACTAATTTTGTTTGTTTTTTAGATGTATAAACTGTCTAAATATTTGAAATAGTAGAATAAATAATAAGATTAAAGCAGATTGCAAGACAGTGATGAACAAAGGGAAAGGGATATATCCCCAAATGTCATCAAAGTACTCCCCTTTGCTTCATTTGATATTAAAACATATAAAACAAGCGATAATTGAATAGCTTATAACGAA
>NW_011338820.1:32880-43306 GCF_000735185.1 Notothenia coriiceps | reverse complement strand
CCCCCCTGAAATTCAAGTTGTTTAAAAAAATTGTTTCATTTATTATTAATATATATATAGCACCAAATTGCAACTAATCTATATCTACTGTCACTTTTCATATTGAACATGTTTTTATTAAATAAAAACTTTCATTTTAAATTGTGAGTTTAGTGTTTTGGACCCTAAGAAACAACGATGCATTAATCAATAACAATAATCCACAGCTCCTCTCTCTGCTCCAGAGGATTTACAGAAATATATCCACCCCCCCCCCCAAAGCAGTAAACCTAGGGGAAACACTGATTAGGTTCCTATTATTTCATTGGAGTAATTATTGAGCTCACTTGCTGAATGCATATACCCCCTCTACAAAGACATACATACTACAAATAAGTGTACTAATCTTTGACCAGACCTGATATAATCATCTATAAATGTTTTATCAGATTTTGAGAGTCCAGTCATAATTAATTTTCAATAGAACAGATTTACAATTTCTTTAAAAAAATAAAAAATAAATCTGTAACACACCAGTGGAACATATCTAATAGGTGTTTGAGATCTGGTGACTCAAGGACATAAATGATCCACACCACATCATATTAATCCAATCATTTATTCAGCAAGAAAACAAAAATATATCTTCATCCTCGAATGAATGCCAACAAATTACAGTATATATAAAAAAAGAAAAGATCCACAACAACAGCTGATGTCCACAAATGAAACGCAAAACAAATCCCAGTTTTATGTTTATAAGATGTGATTCTGAATTTGTTTTCTTTACAGTCCCATCCAGGCCTGCATCCCTCGGTCTGATTTCCACCCGTCCATCTGTTCACCACCTGCTCACAAGACAGGTCTGGGCTGCTGGGTCAGGAGGAGGTTGAAGCGTTTTTTCACCGTCACCCTGTGTCGGGAGAACTTATCGTCTGGGGAGAAACGAGCGGGGTGGGCCGAGCTGGTGGGATCCCCTCCAACAGTACTCTTCTGTTGGTGGAGAAGGAGGAAAGACAAGGCAAAACACTTTGAGTTCAGTGTGGGGAAATGCAAAATAAAAGCCTTGCACAAAGCTACAGTGTAGAAATGGCAATTAAATTCTTCTGACCTGAGCTCCTCCAACAATGCAACATATATAATAAAATACAAATTATTAAATAGTGCAAAAAGTCTATATACATGTCACTAGAATATGGGATATGTAAAAGAACAGAATATGAAATAAATAAATGTAAAAAAACTGCATTACGTTTGTTTGAGAAACAAAAAAGTATGTGTGGTTTTTTTCTGTGTCTGTCCTGCTAAATGTTCTTTTGTGATGGTTTGACACAGAAACACATCCAAACCCCCTAAACTAATAAAGTTAAGGGTCATTTGAATAATCAAAACATTGCTAGGTCCTAAGAGACGTATATCACGATCGAGAGACCGTATTAGTTGCATGCTTTTTTGCGAAAAGATATTTGAATTCTGGTTTCTGCTTATGGGTATTCCAATATTATAACTAGGGAGAGAAACACCACATTTAATACTCCTGGATTGATAAGATGTTTCAAGCAGTCCATACATATCCTACGGTTTGGTGTTATCTCAACTAACGTTAAATCAACCATGTGAAATATGTTAAAAGGTGTAAGTTACCTGTAAAGAGACTCAAATTACCCTTTTTCTTTCTGTGTTTGATATTAAACAAGCATTCTTTAGCAACCTGAAGTGTATTTTTCATAATTAAAATATATAGATATTTTTGCTTTGTATAGCATGCAGCTAGCAAATTTCAAAGTAACGTTATCACGGTTAATTTGGACCATAAGGAGTACGTTATATTTCAAATAAACCACAATAAACATACATATGCACAGGGTAATCTAAATGAGGAGGTAGAATATATCTAAACAGAATAAAGTTGGAAAGGAAGGATGTAAACACCGCGTTTAAGTTACATTCAGAGTGTAGACTCTGTCCCCTTCCTCGTTGAGGTAAAACTGCAGAAACATCTCGACGTTATTGTTTTAAAGCTTCAAAAATATATCAAAGCGATGGTTTCGTATCAAAAGTTGCAGCTAACACGCTCTTTCTGCTCCGATATCCACGTGTGGCGAAGTTTCTCCTCGCTCGTTCTAGAGGGCGGATATCCGGTTTAGAATTGACGGTACTTGGCATTCTGGGAAATGGTGTTTAATAATATAAAATCAACTTATACGAAAGGGAAAAGTTATATCTGGGAAACATGTCAAATGTTTAAAGTATGGCGCTGCTTTTACACAACAATAAATATTAATTAATTATCATATGTTTTAGTTTTTAGAGGTTTGGAATGTTTCTTTTCACAGAACTAGTTGGAAGAAAACAAAACCTAGTTTACTTTTAAAACATACTGCAGATACAAGACTTATCATCTCGCACATGCAAGGTAGGTGACACCTTTGAATGACCTAAACATGTGTATTATTCATCAAAAGATTGTTAAAACAGTAGCAAAAGGGCATTTTATACTTTTATTTTTTATTTAACTGCATATCTTAAATAAGTTTCAATCAGATATTCAGTTTAAAATTGTATACAATAGAAAAGCAGGATGTTTCCATATTGGAGAGACTGAAAACAGCAATTCCTGTATCTGAAAATTACTTTAAAATGTATCAAAGTATTGGCAATTATTTCTCAGGTTATCCCCTTATTAATGAATATTAAACAAAAATGTTTCTCTTATGGGACGTACCACTTTTATTAATTGAATTAACTTTAGAGCTTCATTAGGAATAAATGATGATACAAAATATAGTAAGTCTCTTCAATAAAACTAGTTTACAGTAAGTCATATTTTATCAAAGATAATGAATTATTAGTTTATATTGAAAACACACTGAAAGCCATTCTCTATTATTACCTGGATTGGAGAATTTGTCTTATTGCCACCGACAGATCTGCATTATTTCACTTTTCCCCTCACAGTTACAACCCACAGATAAAGATGGATTCAGCGTTGTTTTCTCCGATTGAGAACAACCTTATTGACCTTCTTCAAGTCATGAGCCAGGACGGACTGTTTCATCCACCAGAGCCTTGTGTGGTGCCACAGAATCATCCCACAGTTGCAGAAATCCTCCGTGAAATAGAAAACTCTGACACGCATACACACATGGACTCAAACCAGCACCGTGTGCAGCATCTGACCTCCAGTTTCATCCCAATGCAACCCCAGAGAGCTCAGGACGACCCCTCGTACATGAGCATCCTTCCCCAGCCTGGATTCCCCCCAGAGCTCATCATCACGCCCTGCTCTCCTCCAGACGTCTGCTGGCCAAACTCCACATTTGGTTGTGGTCCCAGGGTGCTGGTTCCCATCATCAGCCCACCGGAGTTATGTGGCCCCGGGATGCCTCGCCGCTCCTGGCTCCTCCTGCCCGAAGGTCACCCCGTGTGGTGCCTGTGTCCCCAGGAGGTGCCTCTAAACCAGCCCTGCAGAGCAGACATGAGGTGAGGGACAAACAGCAGATACGTATATATATTTCTTTTTTTAAACGCCAGCTAAAGACACATCCTTTTAGATTAGCTTATGAGCAAGCCTTACTTTAAATGTTATTTTAGTCTTTATTATTTTATAGGTTTGATTTGATTAGATTTATTTTGAATGTGTAAAACAATAATACAAACATTTAACATGAGAATTATTATACAATACAAAATTAACTCGTGTCAAATTGATATACAAAAATATTACTGATTCTAAATTATGTATAAACAAATAATCTACTTATTTATGCATCCGAAAAGGGGTGGGAAGAAGTTTACACTGTTGTCTTCGGGTCAAATCTAACCGATTGACTTCTTTCATCATAACTTTTTTGTTTTACATCCGATTGCATTAAGGCTTCATGATATCCTTCACAGTAGACATTTGAACATGTAAAATTACTGATCACCACCTTCATTGGATTCATTGGATGATTTAGTCAACTTTGTAACACCCATGGTGTTCCCGGTCAAAAATGACCGCCATAAAGAAAAGGAATTAGTAACCATCAGATCACACAACCCACACCCACACCCACACCCACACACACACACACACACACACACACACACACAAAGATGTGTCCCCCCCCCTTATGTCCCCCCCATCTTATGTGAATCACACCTGGCACTCACAAACTCACACACACAAACACAAACACACAGGACAATTTGACACATGTCCCGCTCTTATGTGCCCCTCCCCCCACATGGATCACACCTGGCACACGCAATACATGTTCAGTGTCTGTTCTTTGTATATATTTACTGCAGTGTTTCATGTATACCAGTAGTCTGATACAATATGTACAGTTTGAAAGGGTGTTAAATGACATTTGGTGAATATGAATGGTTTTTGTGTTAATGTAATAGCAGTTAAAACAGGACCGGTCAACACCAAAGTAAGGGGGGGAAAACGATGACAATAGAAGGGTTAATCCCACCCCTTCTCCCTTCTCGAACTTTTTCTTACCTGTCAGAGAGAAACCATTATTTATTGTATTTGATCATACCTTTTACCTCCTTGTGTCTATGAACCTGATAAAAGGTTGTATTTTGCTGCATGTACCTTTTAAAGTTCTTAACTAATAATCTGAGGGGAATTTCTTGTTGTGTATTTTGAATTTGTGATGTGTCATTTTGTAAAGCACTTTGAGCTGCATGTGCTGTATGAAAAGTGCTGTATAAATAAAGCTTTATTATTATTATTATAAGAGACAATAAGACCTTTATTGATGGCTGTATTTAACTTGTTTTACTTTGACCCCAGGGAAAGGACTTCTCAGCAGGTCAGAGATCAGTTACACATCAAGCCAGAGAACGCAGTGTCAGGGAACATGTGGGCCAAGTCAGAAGGTCAGAGGTCAAGGATTATAATATGAGTCAATTTAAGGACATGTTTATCCTACTTTTAGTTCAGACTGAAATATCTCGATAACGAATTGATTGATTGTCACGAAATTGTGTTGTAGCATTCATGGTCCCCAGAAGATGAATCTTTAGGACTTTAGTGGTCATGTGACTTTTTCTTCTTGCATAACCATGAGTAGGAGATATGTGGTGTCAAATATTTGGTCAACATTTTAGACATTCTTATCAGCTTCAGGTGAAGTTCTTGTTGCTAATAAGTATTATTACCATTGCACGTGTCAAACATCAGCATTGTTGTTGTAAGTGTGCTCATTTGAACATAAAAAAAGCACTTTTTGCATTTTTTATTATATGATATCTTATAAAATATCTACTTTTCATAATTCGTCTAAAAAAAAAGCATACTTTAGAGAAAAGTCGATGATTGAACTAACAATTGAATACATTTTGCTCTCCTTAAAATCTAAATATGATGGTGTTTCCTCACAGAAGTGCAGCAAAATGTTAAACTGGAGGATTTCTCTGGTTCTGCTCACTTTTTGGATGAAGAAATACTGGCAGGACAATCCTTTGAGGAATACATGGCGACCTTCGACTCCTTCAGCACCCAGGTCACTTTCTATAAGAAATCAAATCTGGTGGAGGGATTATAACACTAGCTTGCATTTAAATCCTAAACACTGTGTAAGGTTGGATAAGACACACGTCATCTCTTTCATGGAGTCGAATGTACAAACATATCTTTTCAAAAAGGTTTCCGATGTGTTCAATGCCCCGACATTTTCATTATTGAGCAAAACTGTTTTTTAACATACTGTAAAACTAAAAAGCACCATCATTTTTGATTCTGCTCTGCAGGAAGGAAACGAGGAAGAGGGGAATCGGGGAAATCTAGAGAACTCTTCATTTCTGGAGTATCTGGATGAACTGTGCAGCGATGAGAAACGTGTCGGTGAGGTTAGTCTCAATGGTATATCGTTATTTTTGTAGCAGTTTTTCCTTGATATTTGTTAAATCAGCATCCACATCTACTGTATTCTAAACAAGGACAAGGTTTATTGTTTTAATCTGTATCTTTGTTCACAGGCGGAGTTCAAACCGGATACAGATTTCCTGGATTCCTTTCTTTCTTCAGCCCCAGAGCTCGTTGACCTTCTTGCACTGGAAAAACAAGAGCAAGAGGTGATAAAACATGATACGTACTTTAAATGTGTTTTTTCCGTTTTCATCTTCAACAAGCTCAACATTCGTGCCAGAAGTGAGAGCTGCTGTTTGTAAGAAAAAAGCATTACCAAGTATTTCTTTACTGTGATATTGCTATTGGAGCTGACATTTTGCACAGTTTACATCTCGGGCTCCAGAGTTTGAAAGATGCTATCAAGTTGCATTATGGGAAATGTAGGATACAGGAGTATTGGGTGTGGTTAAGACACAACGTCAAGATATTTCCAACTCAGCTGCTCCAATTCATTCTTGAATCTGTTGCTGCACAAATGAGCAAAATCTGAATACTAACATGTTGTAGCACTTCTTTAATTTCATCTCTTTTCCTCAGGTGACACTGAAAACAGAGAATGTGGCTCCTGCTCCCAAATCAGATCCAGATCCGATTGACCTCCTTTCGACGAGTGAACTTGTGCAAGAGGTGGGATATTTAAAACGTTGAAGTTGCGAGAACAATGTTGCTTGGAGAACAAAATGTCAAACACCCTTGGATGGCCATTTTTTTTGTGGGAAATGCTTCGGGGAAAAGGTCAAACTTTCTTTCATAACAAGGTGTTTTTCTTTGTTCTCTTTCATTAGATACGCAAGGTGATCCTGGAGAAGCTGTGGTATCTCCGCCACGACCACTCTGTAACCAAAGACGAATATCCTATCACTTCACGTGTCGAGGAAACGTCACCACTGCAAAACTCTCAAGCGTTTTTTTTGGTTCTTCCATGCTCGCAGTCGGACATAGATCCCAACCACGGTGGAGAAACTTCAACTCAGAGGACGATAGAACAAAAGGGAGTTTTGCCTACCTTTTCCCCCCTCGTACCTTCACACTTTCTCGGCAACTCTTCATTTCTGGAGTATCTGGATGAACTGTGCTGTGATGAGAAATTTGTCCGAGAGGTTAGTCGTCAGTGGCATTGGTATATCATTATTTTAGTTGCAGTTTTTGATCGACGGTCATTGAATAGTGGCTTTCATGGCAATATGATATTTTTGTGTTAAGCAAAGATAAAAAAACGTATATTTGTCTCTTTGGTCGCTTGCTATTGGAAAACAAAACCACTGTTAAAACTACCATAGCTATCAGTATTCTAATCAAGGAAAAGGTGTATCGTCTCTGTGTTTTAATCCATATCCATCTTTGTTCGCAGGTGGAGTTTACACTGGATGCAAAGTTCCTGGATTCCCTTCTTTCTTCCGACCCAGATCCCATTGACCTTCTTGGCCTGGAAAAGCACAAGGTGGACAATCCCAACCGCAATGGGGAAAACAAACGTCAGAGGAACGTAGAACCAAAGGGAGATTTGACTACCTGTTCTCCCCTCATCCCTTCACACCTTCTGGAAGGAACACTCTCCACAGATTACCCTGTTAGCGCCACATCTGCTCTCAACCACAATGGCTCCCTTTTCATGAACTTCCCATCTTTACAGCTGCATGCCAAGTTTTCCCTAGAGACGAGTCTTGCATCTGATTTGGAGACCAGAGACAATAACGCATTGGTAGAGGTACATGCGGCGAAATGGTACGAGTCAATAGAAGACGTAATGTTCCCCTTGAACCTAACAGACCCAGAGTCAGCTCAGTTGTTTCTGGAAAGTCCTCTACGTGGGCATCCTCTTGCCCCCGAGTCCACCTCAACGTCCAGTGTCTCAGGGTCAAATGAGGACCCTTGTACCGTTGGCGTCAAGGAATCTACGCCTAGTTTTAGAGACGATTTGTCGACTTTTAGCCTTCCAGCTGTGAGTGTCCTAGCTTTGAAAACACAGCATCAGATAACGGAGTCTCAGGAACAATTAAGCCCCAAAAACATAGACCTGAAGTCCTCTTGTATCGAGGCAGTTTCTGTGCAAGCAGTATATGGAAAGCTATCAGACTCAATGCCCGAAGAACAAGCTGAGCTTACAGTTTTTGTAGTTTCTGAAGACGTAGCCTCCCCTGAACTCCGGACAGGAAATCAGGAGGAAACAGAGAGACAAGATGTCGCAGAAACAATGAAGGAAACAGCTACAAAATCAAGAGAAGAAAGAAAGGAGGAGAATACAAAGAGTAAGACCAAACTCAAGGTCATGACAAACACCAGACCTAGTCAGAGGCGGTCGGGTCAAATTGAGAAAGAGAAACCGAGACCGAGCGTTGAAGTGAGCAAAGAGGGAGCAGTTGAGAGGAAGCCTGTTGAAAAGAGTGATAAGAAAGCAGCTAAATGTACCCCAGAAATGCAACGGTTTGTTCATGTGACGCAGAAAAGACGGTCGTTTGTAGGAAGGGAATTATTTAAACCTTTGAGCCAAGCCACAGAACCAGAAGATACAGACAAATGTTCCGAGACTGGAGAGAAGGAACAACAGAAACTCCACATGGAGGGAGGGGAACGGCATTGGGTCGATAACCTCGATATGAGCACTGAAACTGGGGCAGAAAATGCTCTTTTAGACATAATGCCACAAGTAGAGAAAAACGTTGGTAAAGAAACAAAAGAAAAGGATATTCAAATGTCCAGTTTTGTGAAGCGACAGACTAGGAGCACGATGACTGAGGAGAAAGTGCTGATGACTCCACTTCCTGCCACTCCGGTCAGAAGGAAAGTCAAAAGACGAGAGACGGAGAGAAACCAGATGAAGTCCTCATCGAAGAGAGACATTCTGGACGGTGACGACGTCAAAGTAAATGCGAAGGCGGATGAAACTGAACCACAGACCATCTCGGCTCCAAGTCCAATGAAAAGAAGCAGAAACAGAAGTGACGAAGGGGAGAGTAAGACAGACGAGGACAACGTTTCGCTACCAGAATGTTCTCTGCAGAGCCCAACAGTTCAGACGCATCCTCATGACATACAAGACTTGATAAAAGATGACCAAAGTAGACAAGCCGTACCCGAAGAGGGACTTCTGAGCAGGATAAATGAGCCACCTTCGGAGAAAACCTGCAAAGAAAACCAAAATGTAACGAGTCCAGAAGCCGAACAACAACGAAGCAAAACAGCTGATGGACCGAGTGATGTCACAGGAACCTCTGACGTTTACAGCTTGAGGTCACATGATGTGTCCGAAAGCCGGACAGTAAGTAGTAAAGGCATTCAAGAAATCAACGCCACAAATGAACCAACTAGCGTCAAGCTAACGTCAGATGTGAAAGGTGAAGATGGAAGACTATATGGAGAAGAGTACCCGTCGAGTCTGATGAAAAGACACAGAAATGAACAAGGGTCTTCGGAAGAGAGGGAAGCGAAACAAGAGACGGACAATGTGGCGATTGAAACCGAAAACTCAAGTTTAAGTCCGACGAAGAGAGGAAGGTGGAAGAGCGGAGCGAAGGAAAACGCAGAGAGAGAAGAGCAGCAAACACCGACAGCGAATGAGAAAGCCAAAGAGGGGTCCACAGAGGAATCGGCCAATAAACCGAGCCCACCCTCAACCAGAAGTAGTGCGAAGAAGGATGGAGAAAGGTCAAGGGTATCAACTGGAGGAGACGCTTTTAAAGGAGAATCAAGAAGTGCGATGGAAACCAGAACAAGTTGTAAAAAAGCCAGACAAACACGGCTTTACAACAGGCTACCCAGCAAGTATAAAGACTTCATCTTGTGCAAAACAAACACACGCAGCAGCCGGCTGGATAAGGAGAAAGAAAGAATGCTAAGGCGTGGAAGAAAGATTGGTAATTAATGTGTTTTTCGATTAAATAAATGTGGAAAAAAACTCATGAAATCCTCGTTAAAAATAATTCACAGTTTAATTAATTGTTAAATATAAAACAGTATTCAAAAGAATTACATAAAATAAACTTTTTGATTTACAGAGTTTCTTTTTACACGTACCACTGTACCCGTTTTAAAAACATTCAATGTACAAAGGAAGGTAGTTATATAAATAAGACATTTTATGGCTTCAACGTAACGTAGTGTTTAAACAGCATCTAGACCAACATGTGTTTCTCTTGGGTTATTGTGAAATATACACGGGTAAACACGGGTCGTTAAATAAACACACACCGACATCAGAGAGCGCCTGTATTCATAATGTAGGTCATTCTTTGGTTTTGTGAGTACACACACACACACACACACACACACACACACACACACACACACACACACACACACACACACACACACACACACACACACACACACACACACACACACACACACTAAAAAATACAATCCATTGTCTATTATTCTGGTACATTGTGTCCGTTCGCTGCAGAATACATAACAAACTAATAAACATCCTATAAAAAAAAAAAGACACATCCTATTTTCTTTTATTCCCTATTCAAACTTCTTGTAGTTGATGGATCCGTGGCCGTTTAGCGTGTTTCCGTTGTTGTTTACAGCCTTCCC